>NW_006239390.1:85571-96922 GCF_000226075.1 Solanum tuberosum | reverse complement strand
CCCCTTTAAAGTTGACCCTGAAAATCGCATTTTTTGCGATTTTCGAATTTTGATACGGTTGCTCTAAAATTCGGGTTAGACCCATTTCCTACTCAATTTGACCCCCTGAATAAGAATATGAAGTCGAATTTCCGAAATCATGCACGGATTTTGAGATATATGGAAATTACAATTCTAGGTGTTTCCGAAGCACATTTTCGGGCATTTTTGGGGTCGTTTCAATGGGTCACCCTACGGTCCGTAGGTGGCCCCGTTGGTGGCACCTGCAACTTCGAAAATTTCTGCATTCTGGTCTTCCTAGCATACGAGGTGTTACAAATATGATATGCAAGACCAAGAAAAACGTAGTAAGAGCCTTTAAAGAAAAATCGTAAATCACGGATCCACTAGCTTAAGTCATTTAAGACAACCCTACAAGGGTATGTAGTTTGGGCGAGGAGATTGCTTCTAAATACCAACCTTTACAAATGGGAGAGCCTTTCACAATTCTTTGACACTTATTTTAAAAGCATTCATAGTTCATAAATCACCTTTTTCATAAAACAATCATAGATTTCATAATCATAATTCATAGGTTCATAAGCTTTGTTCATGAGTTCATAGTCACAGTCAAGTATAAGCATGGATCCATATGAAATCAATTAGGAAAACATATAATTAGATTGAATCATGCATATTAAGATCAAATACGATCAATCGAATAATAATAAATAGGACCATGAAGAATAACAGATAATTGAGTGAAATTAAATTGAAGATTGAGATTCTTTTGGGATCCATTGGTGAATACATACCTAGATAGAATGCAATGAGAATGAGACCTTGAAGCTTGACCCCAAGCTCTTCACCTTCACCTTGGAGCTCTTGAGAGAATTTTGGAGAAGAAGACTTGAGAGATTTTGGGGACCTTCCTAGTTAACCGTAGAACATGTTATTGGACCAAATATCCGGAGTAATTTCAATGAAGCCCTTCTACGGGTCATCCTTTATATGGCTCGTAGGTCTAATCCGTAGAACCCAAGACCAAGTTCAAAATTTCACCAAGTCTGAATCACCTCTACGGGTCCCTTCTACGATCTATGGACCACTCTAAGACTTGTCTTATTCATTTGTAGATCAAACATAAGAGACCTCACATTTCCCAAAACTCAAGCCAATCCAACAATTGCCTTTATACGACCCGTAGGACTTCCTACAGTCCCTAGGTGGTTTCTGTAGACTCTGCATCAGTACCAAAAATGCACATTTTCATTTAAAACTCAACTTCCAATTTCTAAGGTATTACAATAACTCCCCCTTGAGAACATTCGTCCTTAAATGAGACTCAAGCTAGCATGAATAGAATATAGAGAAAAACTAAGAATCCAATATTAATGCAACTCTCATCAAAATGCATATAAACAAGGAGAAATAAGTCCAAGCTAAATCATAACTTCAAAAATCAAATTTTCATGAACATGAATGCATATGGAAACATAAGAATGACTAAAACAACTTGGACATCATATCAACTTCATCCTCCCAAGTAGTACCTCAACTTGTTGATTTCTCCATAGGTACTTTACGGACGAGATTCCCTTATTTTTCAACTTTCTGACTTTCCTATCCAAGACTTCAACCACAACCTCTTTATACGAAAGAGTCTCATTAACTCCCAAAATTTCCAAAGACACAACGGACGTCGGATCACCAACATACTTTTTAACAAGGATATATGAAACATTGGATGGACCGATGTCAATTCCAAAGGTAACTCTAATTCATAAGCAACCTTGCCAATACACTTCAAAATCTTATATGGGTCCAATTGTCACGCCTCGAGCCTACACCCTGGGCACGACCAGGCACTCGAGAACCATTGCTAGCCCCAAGCAAACCTTTGGCTTAGCTCAATACTCAATGGAAGACTTTACTCAACATTTAAAAGAACTCAACAGTAACTTTACTCAACTGTCTCAAAAAGTAACTCAGAATATTTTAAAAAATAAAACATTCATTATCCAAAGAGGCAACTCAAGTCTAGAACATTAACATCTGAAAATGAAAATACTCATGCACTACTGTCTATCTATCTATGAATCCTCTACTAACTGAGATGGACGTCGGGACAAGACCCACGACATCCTAATAAAAGAACTAAAATGATAAAACATAAATGAGGGATCCTCCGGAAGAAAGGAGGCTCACCAAACAAATCTGGAACTCGAATAGATCAACGAAGCACTGGTTGATGATCATGGTTACTTGTATCTGCATCATGAAATGATGCAGGCCAAATGGTGTCAGTACATGGAATGTACGAGCATGTAAGGGGAAATCTAAAACATGATATAAGCTTCAACTGGAATTGAAGAAACAACTTACCTCGTCTCAACTCAACTCAACCTCAACTCATTCCAATATAAAAGCAATAAAGATAATGAGATATAAAAAAAGTTTTTAAAACAGTAGATGACAACTCAATATATTGGAAAATACAATATAACTTCATGTGTATGCAAAAATACAATATAAACTCTGTTTGGGAGATTCTCTAACCGATAACCATCACTATGAGCTATGTGATGATACATCATCTTACCCACGTTGTCAGAACTGTCATATACCTTGCCGGGGTATAGAACTCCTCAACTAAGTGGATCCACTAAGATATGCTTAAAAATCAATAAGAAATCATCTGAAAAGTATGACCCTTTCTACCCACATTGGCTACATGGTTTGTGGGGGATGTGAGTTGTTTGAACTATCCCCCATATCGATGCTCAATACTACTCCCAAAGTATAACTTAACTCATATGTTTTAAAAAAAATATTTCCTCATCCTCAACTTTGAGATTCTTACTCAAAAAAATTCTCTTAAAAGAGATAGTACTCAAAAGTTCTCATGAATTCTTTTGGAACGGTGTATCCTCTCTTCTTAAATGTAAAAATATTTACTATTGGGAATATTTAGTTCTCATATATCTTTTTTTTAAATGAAACTCATCACTACTCTTCCTCAACCTCAAGTACTCAAGTCTTAAAACAAGTTTAAAAAATTATAAAAGACTTCTCTAAAAGACTTGAAAGAACCCTCAAGACTTTACTCTTAACTCTACCCTGAATTTAAATTATGGATTCAAGGTTATGATTCATGTTATGAATGATCTCTCGATGATTAAATGAGTTTTAGATAGTTAATGATAAGAAATGAGTGAAAAACACTGTTTAGGGAATAAGGGCAAGATGCGGAGATGAATTAAAATATTTGGTCGCGAAATAATTTTTGAAACACTTGAGTCCGCGTTCTCTCCGCAACGCGGAGAGAGAGGAAATTCTCTGGGCAGTAGGTCCACAACGCGGACCTGCCACCTATTTTCTGCCCGATCTTTTCTTCCTCTCTCAAACTCGATTCAACTCATACCCACTAAAATTATAAGGTAAAACCTCTCGAATTCTGATAACCTAGAACAATTTCAACTAAACTCACCCAAGAACTATCAAGTTACTCAATTCCCTAACAAAATCCTTACCTCAAAAACTCAACCAAACATCAAAATTCAAGAATGGAGAGCAACACTTCAAGAACACTCATCAAGAACTTAATTTCTCAATATTTATGGGTGAATTAGATAATTTAAAACATGATCGGTGTGCGGGTCAATGAACCCAACACTATGAAAACTTACATGCCTCGATTTGGCAAAACAAATCTTCGATTCGCAAGAGATCTTGTTCGTTCTTCCTTTTCTCCTCTTTTCCTCTTCTTGAACTCTCTTCTAAAACCCTAAGTGTAATTTAGGATTTGTAAAACTGGCCCATATCAGATTTGACCCCAAAATATTACTAAAAATCATTTTAATCTAATGGGGTAAGGAAATGACCAAAATACCCCTCACTAATTTGGGTAACTTTCCTTAACTGGATATGTCGACTTCAAACATGTATATCTCCCTCATACGAGCTCGAAATTTAGCATACTCGGTGGCGTTGGAAAGAGGATTCCAAGACCTTTCATTTGATATCTTATGGGACACCTAACTCATTTTGTAATGAAAATTATGGTCATTAGAAGTTGACCCAAAACTCATAACTTAAGCATAACTTGCAAAATTTCAGATTTTGCTATTTCCAGTTTAGTTCTCTCTAAATTTAGCTAAACCCAATCATCAACATCAAATTCAATCTCTCTTCTTCTAACATCGGCATAAAACTTTTGTTAACTTTGAGCCATTTTCAACCTTTAACAAATAAGTTGAACCTTTTCCATAGCCTTATACACCAACTCGGGCACTATAAAAGTGACCTCACCAACTTTGAACCAACCAATAAGAGACCTACACCTCCTACCATAGAGTGCCTCAAATGGTGTCATCCTAATACTAGAATTATAGCTATTATTATAAGCAAACTCACACAAAGGTAAATGATCATCCCAATTACCCTTGAAGTCAATCAAACAAGCTCTAAACATATCTTCCAAAGTCTGAATAGTATGCTCAACTTGACGATCAGTTTGAGGATGGAAAGTCATGTTAAGCCTCACTTGAGTACCAAGACCCTTTTGGAGCGACTTCAAAAACTGAGACATAAAGTGAGCACCAAGATCTGAGATGATAGACAAGGGTACTCCATAAAATCTTACAATTTCCAAATATAAAGTTTGGCATACTCTTTGGCTGAAAATGAAGTCTTTACTGGAATAAAGTGAGTCAACTTTGTCATTCGGTCCACAATGACCCAAATCAAATCAAACTAATGACGAGTACGAGGAAAACCTGTAATGAAGTCCATATCCAACTCTTCCAACTTCCAAGTAGGAATACTAATATCTTGAGCCAAACCACCGGTTTCTAATGCTCAACTTTCACTTATTGACAATTCAGACATTCAGCCACAAATTCCATAATATCCTTCTTCATCTCATCCACCAATAGACATCCCGCAAATCACGGTACATTTTGGTAGCTCCTGGGTGAATAGAATATCGAGAATTGTCAGCTTCCATATAAAAATTGACTCCTCAACTAATCAATATTTGAAAAAAACAATCGACCTTGGTATCAAAGGACACCATATCTCCCTTGCGAGAAAGCCTCAATGGTTTTTTTGGAAACCAACTTCTTCAAATCAAGAAATACCAGATCGAGACCTTGGTTGGCCTTCACATCCGAAATATGAGATGATTCAAAACCATTTAGAACAATAACACCACCTTCATTAGAATCAACCAAGTGAACAACCTATTGGGCCAACCTATGAAAGTCACGAACTAGCTCTTTCTTACCATCCTCAATATGAGCAAGACTACCCATCGATAGTCGAATAAGAGAATCTTCCACCATGTTCGATTTATGTGGATGATAAAGGACACTTATGTCGTAATCTTTCAATAACTCAAGTCATCTCATTTGGCAAAGATTTAAGTCCTTTTGGGTGAACGCATACTTAAAGCTCTTGTGGTCGGTAAACACATCCACGTGTACACCATATAGGTAATGTATCCAAATCTTTAAATAAAACACCACTGATGCTACTTCTAAATCATAAGTCAAAAAATTTCTTTCGTGCACCTTCAATTTCCTTGAAGCATAAGCAATCACTTTCCTATGTTGCATCAAAAGACAACTAAGACCAATTTGTGAAGTGTCAAAAAATACCAAAAAACCATCTGATCCTTTCGGTAATGTCAATAGGGGATGAAGTGAGTCTATCCTTTAACTATAGAAACTCTTCTCACAAGCTTCCGACCATAGAAATTTTACCTTCTTTTGAGTCAATGTCATCAATGGCGAAGCAATATAATAAAATCTTTCTACAAATCTTCTATAGTAACCAGCCAAACCTAAGAAACACCAAATTTCTGAAACAAACATACGTCTAGGATCAATTAGAATACATTCACAAAAGATAGTATGTCCAAGGAAGGCAACAAACCTCAATGAAAACTCACTTAGCTAAACTTAGCATACAATTCATGATCCTTGAGAATTTTTAACACAATCTTTAAATGTTCAACATACCCATTCTCACTCCTTGAGTAAATCAGAATATCGTCAATAAACACAATCATGAACAAGTCAAGATATTGCTTAAAGACCCCATTCATAAGATTTATGAACGTTGCCGGGGCATTAGTCAAACCAAACGACATCACCAAAAACTCATAATGATCATACCAAATTTGAAAAGTCGTCTTCAAAATGTCACTTTCCTTTACACTCAATTTGTGATAACCCGACCGAAGGTCAATCTTGGAGAATAAGCTCACACCTTGGAGTTGATCAAACAAATAATAAATCCTTGGAATAGGATACTTATTGTTTATTGTGACCTTATTTAATTGCTGATAGTCAATGCACATACGGAGGAAGCCCTCATTCTTTCAAACAAACAACACATGAGCACCCAATAGAGAGATACTCGGTCTAATAAAACCCTTATCCAACAAACCCTTTGATTGTTCCTTTAATTTATAGTAAGGAGGAATAGAAGTATGTTGCGTATCCGGGAGAAGGCCAATACCAAAGTCTATTTCTCTTTCAGGAGGAATACTGGAAGATCATTGATGAGTGGTAGATTTACACTCATTTGAGACCTATTTAGCTCAATAATTAGTGTCCTCAGTGTCTAATTATGTCCTATTTTAATGATATTTTGATGATTTGCAACTATGAAGGCTATAGGACAAGGCGAGGATGAATATTTGGAAGAATGGCAAAAAATATGAAAAGAAGTTTAAACTCTATATTGTTGATTACCTAACAAGAAAAGCAGATCGCTCAACTGGCACGACCTCACCCAAATTGTCAGTGATCCACACTTGAATTAATTGAGATAGGTCTGCAAACTTATTGAGGAACGAGACTCACCAAACACAAAGGACGAACATGTTGACCATCGCCAAAGGTTACAGGACTTGGAGGAAAATTAAAGGCTTAAAAAGTGAGCAGAGATGGTACTCGGTGATACAGTGAATGTGAATGGCAAACTCGAACAAGCTCATCAACTAGGGTTCAAATGCATGAAGATTAAAGCAAGAGGAAGGAGATCTAAGGAGAAAATGGCGATCTGTCGAATTATCTTGGTGAGCCCGACTAATGTCGTCGAATTGGTAATGTAGTGAATTTTGGGTCAAATTTTGGGAAACTATAAATAGCCCAAAGGAGAGAAAGAAGAGGGTTCCGAAGTTCTCAAATTTTGAGAGACTAATCCTAAAATATTTTCTAGAGTTTTAGAGAGAGAAACACTTACTTTGTAAAGAACATCTTTAGTTTTAGGGTTTTCAACTTTGCTCTTAATTTGTACAATTTAAAGTTTAATTCAAGGTGGGTGTTGCTTATAATTGCTTAATTTCATGTCACTCATGCCTTCTTTCATATAAGGTATGATTTCTTTACACTTTATGATGGGTGGCTAATACGCCAAAGTCTAGGGGTTCAATTATGGGGTTGGGTGTTGATTTAATGTGGTGGCCATTGCGTTATGCTCTATATTGTTGTTGTTCATTCATGGATTTGTGCTAATTAGCATGGGTTTAACTTGTGGTTAAGATTGCAAACTTAATTCTACTTTCAATCTCTAATTGATGCTCGAAAGAGATTTATTGGAGTGGGTAATTACTACAATACTTGCAATTTAGGTTTGATATCCATAATTTACTTGAAAATAGATATTATGGGTCAGATTTATTTGCACTATTTCTGCATCGAAAGTTAGAATAGTGTAATTTTGTGGGTTGATTAGTTAAGCACAAAGATGAAACTGAAAGGAGATTCTATGAATTGATGTTATGAGATCGAAAGAAGATTAGTGTCATTGAAGATGACCCAGCCTGTCCATGAGTGTTCATCACTATAGAGCAACACAATTACCCCTATGTGACATTGATTTCTATCCATGCATCCCTAGATTACTTGTTACTTAATTGAATTTCTGATAGTTCAATTTTGACTTTTGATACCAAAATCTTTTTAATAAATTTGGTGAAATCATCCGCCCATTGTCCTTATTGCTACAAATGAAATGATTGACACTCTCAAATTCTTGGTAGAATTCCTTGCCTTGTATCACTCTATGTGGGCTTCGACCCCGACTCTTAGTTGGCTATTTATATTGACGATGATTGCTTACTCCTTGGATTTATTTTAGAGAATAGTTTGAGCGTTATCAATCATCAGGAAACACTTTTGGAAACTCACTTACAATTGGAACTGACTCAGGGGTAGGGGATATGGACTCTGTATCCTTAACCCGAATATGATGATAGATGAATCCCTTAGAAATCATTTTCCTAGCCTTTAAACAAGATATGAACTGACCTTTAGGAGCAGAATTCCCCCCTTTCCATTCTAAGATACCTCATTCGGAACCTGGAATGTGACCAATCGGGTCCTACAATCTATGGAAGCATAACAAGAATGAAGACAATCCACCCCAATAATAACATCAAAATCTAGCATATCAAGCTATATAAGATCAACATGGGTGACTCTATGAGAAATAGAAGCAGGGAAATTTCTATACACTCATTCAGCAATAATAGAACCACAGTCAGCCGTAGAGATTTGAAAGGTTCTAAAATAATATCAGGACATATATCAAATCTCATAGTCACATAAGAAGTCACAAAATAAAATATAGCACCCGGATCAAGAAAAGCTAGCATATATATACATCAAGATGAAAGACTTTTGACATATCGGTCATAATATCCAGAGAACCCTTGAGATCATGTCGAGTCTGAAGAGCATAAAACCTATTCTGACAAGGAGCACTAGCCTAGATTGTTGACTTTATGTTAGATAAATCTCACCAAAATCTAATACGAATTAGAAGATATCACATCAGATATGGATTTTGGGGGGTATGTTTTCCTTTTACTTGTTTTCTCCTCCATCCTTTCCAATCAATCTCTCATCTCTTGCTCAAACAGCTATTTGAGTTCAAACCTTTATTTTTTGCAACAAATACATGGTATTGGTGCCATTTAGAGGGAGAGAGTTGGAATTTTTGAAGGTTGGAGAATAGTATTCTTCGAAATCGAACCCACGAAGATTTGAGCCTCAGATTTTTTACTTTCTTTCAAGTTCTTTTGCTCATCTGTTTGTGGGTCAAAGTGAAATTCATCCTCAGCTCGTTCGTCTTAGGTCGCTGCTCAAAGAAAGGTGCTATTCTTCATCCTTCGCATTCCATTTCGATATTGGTCGTTGTTTGATTCTTGTTTGTTTTCTAGTTTTCGGTAGTTAAAAATTGTTTTTCAGCTTGCAGAATATAGTATATATGAATGGAATATTAGTTTAGTTTTCCCTTGGGTTATTGTTCTTTATAATTAAATGTGCATTTGATGGTTCAAATCTATTTTAACGTAGATTGGTCTTGGTTGTAGAGCTTGAGCAGCTCCTCTCCATTTAAAGTACCCGCATACAGCGGCAAAATAATTTGATCTCGTCCTTATGCATTAGCAGTAGCTTAAGCTTGAACGTTTAATACTTTATCATGATTTTAGTTACTATCGAACTCGTGAATTTATACTCCTTTTCCTTGAATCTTTACTGATGAGAGTTTATTTGCCATATTTTAGCTTAGGAACTGCTATTGTAAATTACGTTAGACACATTGCTACTATGTCATTTTCAGGTATGGATAATACGTTATGGTACGATTTAGTAATTTGAATACAGCCATAGCTACTCTTTTCCTTCTCTTTTGATTGATTGTTGTGCCATTCAAATTATCATAGACTGTCATTTTCAATGAACATTCTACTTGTGGTATACCATTTGATTGATGTTCCAGAATCTAGAATTTAAATATTAGCTTTGCCTATCATTGAGCCCATTTGAAGTTTTGTTTAATCATGTTATGCTTGTAAACAAAATCTGAGTTGCAAGAATGGTAAGGAGCTTTTGTGTGTTTAGATGCTTAACGTATGGAGCACAATATGACCTCATCTCTTTCTTTCCCTGTTAATACTAATCAAGGGTAGCAACTTTAGCTTATTTTATTTTAATATTTTATTTTTAAAAAAAAGTTCAGTCTATAGTTAATAACTTTGCCTTTATAATTGCGTATTGATATTAATTTTTGCTTGCATTTTCTAATATGAATAGCCTATGCAAATCCATTGTCAATCTGCTAGTATTACTTTTCTATCTTCATTTATGTTTAAAGGTTATGCAAATTTTTATCACAAGTTGTTAGTCTGCCGTTTTGTTCCTGTTAGAGTTATTTAATTACTAGTTTTTGGACACGTGCATTGCATATGTACCCATCTAAATTGACATAAATTGTTTCAAATTGTCACTATATCAAAAATAGTTTTATAATTAAATTACGTGAATATCATTCATTTTCAAACAAAAAATAGTTCAAATATTTGAAATCTACTCTTGGATACCAATAACAAATTAAAATATGACAACAAAGTATCTCTTCTCCAAATGAAATAAAAGATAATAATATTTACTACTTTCAAATTCTATAATTATAAACACAAATTAATATATGTATATTCTTATCTCATATGTTAATTACCTACAAGACAATGTTCAAAGAAAATTAAAGAAGAAAGATAAAAATAAAAAGAATTTGATAGTCACTTCTTAAAGTTAATTAAAATAAAATGAAGGCCACAATTAATAATTCATATTAATTTTTTATTATTATTAAGGGATCATATCAAGTATTGGATCCTACCAAATTATTTTTTTCTAAAATGAGCTTAGAATATCTAAACATAGCATCAACAGAGTGACAACTTAAAATATGAAACGGTATCAAAAGTTGAAATATTGAATTTGCCTTTCTCAAAGTGAGACAAAAGGATAAATAAATAAGGATAAACATTTTATATCATTATCTCTTCCGTAGATTAAAAAATTTATTAATAATTTAGTCATACGTTACTGATATACCGTGAGTTTACGGTATTTCTACTACATTTCACTTACAAGTTGTGTGTGTCTAGGGCCCTTTTATATTGTTTTTTTATGTATGTTTATCATGTTTTGCAGGAAAGGTGTTCAGGCGCGAAAGTTTAGAGACAGCTGAAGGAATTGCAGAAAAGGGCATCCACGGAGGTGATCTACGGACCGTAGATCCATCCACGGTCCGTAGGTTATGACCGTAGATCAGCAGGCATGGTAGTAAGGACAAATCAGGGAAATCTGACCAAATGTGGAACCACGACGCCCATTTACGGTCCGTAGACTGATCTACGGACCGTACTGTTGATCCGTAGATTGATACTGCGAGGGTTCCAGTACCTGATTTTTGAAGATTCTAAGTATGGAGCTACGGAGGGGATTGACGGACCGTAGGTCGATCTACGGTCCGTGCTGCTGGTCCGTCGTTTGCTTCAGAGAAGCTGA
>NW_006239390.1:85340-85552 GCF_000226075.1 Solanum tuberosum | reverse complement strand
GATTTTTGGATGCTTAAATATATTCTAAGTCCCGAGTGACGGAAGGGACTTACGACCGTAGATCCATCGACGGTCCGTAAGTCAGTCTTGTGGATCGAAGACGCGTACCTGAACAAAACTTTCCTTAATTTGTTGCCTTTTTTCTTTAGGATTTGTTTTCTATAAATAGGACATGTAAACCTCGTTTTTGGGGGTTAGACATTATTATTCTA
>NW_006239390.1:78443-84736 GCF_000226075.1 Solanum tuberosum | reverse complement strand
TATCAAAAGTTGAAACATTGAATTTGTCTTTCTCAAAGTGATACAAAAGGATAAATAAATAAGGATAAACATTTATATCATTATTTCTTTCGTAAATTAAAGAAGTTATTAATAATGTCATACGTTACTTTATCCATTTCAAATTATTCATCGTGTTTCAATCTTGTACACCTTTTCAGAAAAATATTGATAAAAAATGTTGTTTTTTATATTCTATCTTACACACCCCTTACAAAAAATAAACATAAATAAGTAATTAATAAAATCGTAAGAACAAATTAAATAACTTTTATTATCAATTATATAGTACAAAAATTTAATCGTTAAAAAGATCAAGTAAATTATAATTTATTTTTTTACAAATTACATCACACAAGTATATTAGTAAAGAGTCATGATCTTATATTTCGATGCATGACCCTTTATTTTACATTCAAAGAAAAAAACTATGTACTAAAAAAAGCATATCCTTCTTGAAGATCATTCACCTTTGTTCTTCTAAAAGAAGAGCAAAAATAATGCTTCGTTCATTCCTAAAGATGTTGATCTCCCCAAATCTTAGCTTGCTCGTTCCTTGTATATCACATAATGTTGTTTGCTCCAATATTTTTCATATTTATTGATGACAAATGTGGGATAATCCAAAAATTATAAGCGAGTGTGTATAGTCAAGAGTTAGATAAGTGCAAATCATGATATAAATGCATGAGAATATCAACAATTTTTCGTGGATAACGTGACTTTTTGCTATTACATGAACCAGATTAAATTGCTTGTAAATTTCAAAATAACCTTTGAAATTCCTGTTATTATATATATATATATATATATGATAGATGATGATCATGTTTGATATGATGATCATGATTAAATTAAATATACATATAGATTATAGATGATTAATATTATTAAACTAAATATTTTAGTTAGGAATTAATCTAAGGAAGTGCAAAAATCATTAACATTTTTATTGAAAAGATACAATTTAATATAGTTAGGAATTAATCCAAGGAAATGCAAAAGTCATTAACATTTTTATTAAAATAATGCAATTTAATATTTAAATTAAATAATTAAATATTTTTATTAACATTTTAATTTATAGTAGAGGTAAAACCATAATTCAACTTTTAACTTTTTTATATATACATATATATGATATATGATATGATGATGATGATTAGATTAAATATACATATAAATTATAGATGATAAATATTATTAAATTAAATATTTTAGTTAGGAATTAATCGTGCAAAAATCATTAACATTTTTATTAAAACGATACAATTTAATATTGTTAGGAATTAATCTAAGGAAGTGCAAAAGTCATTAACATTTTTATTAAAATAATATAATTTAATATTTAAATTAATAATTAAATATTTTTATAACATTTTAATTTATAGTAGGCTAAAATCGTAATTCAACTTTTAACTTTTATTGTTCCCACTTATTTATATATATAAATTGACCCTTATATGATTTTATTTTGACGCATGTGACATTGGCCGAGTCCAATTATTGGACCCTCTTCTCCTCCTTGCATTTCCTGATTGGGCTTCAAAGCCCCACACCCGTTACTATCCGAGTCAGCCCCATCATGGTTCGAGTGAAATGGAAGGAATATACAGGTTTTGAAAGCTGAAACACAGGTTCAAAGAGTTCAAAACCGCATTAGCAACGACTTAGTTTTGGACAGCAGCGAATTTAGGCCAAAAGGCCTCAAATTCAATTTCTCATTTACTCTCAAATCATTAACTGTGATTATATATAGTTTGTTTTTTATTTATTTAATTTTAACTTTAGAATTGTTAATTAACTTAGTCGAGAAAAGATGAACAATTTTCTTTGTGTTAATTTTAATGAATTTCATTTTATCAATTTTTTGTTCTTATTTACTTAATCTAATATTCTTAGTTAAAATTTTTACTTGCCTTCTACTAATTAAGATAGTTTTTTTCTTTAATTGATCAAATTGGTTTAAGTTATAATCCTTAAAGTGATTCATATAAATTCTTGCATAATCTTTTTTTAAAAGTCTTAATTTTTATCTCGTCTTCAAAGCGTTGATCCTAAGGGTTTTTTTTTCTTTCCTTTTGAAGTGTCAATCTTAATCTATTTTTTAGAAGTTTTGATAACTTTAAATTCATTTCAAATGATTAAATTAGTTTTATTTTTCGTAAGAACCCCAAAAATGTTCTTTGGTGTACTTATTTATTTTTCTAAAAAATTAGTCAAATATTTTTAGTCAAGTCGTTGAATAAATGTGTGTTAGCGGCTACTTAAGTGCTAATACCTTCTTAAAGTAGAAATGAGAAGCTCTTACCCATTTTCTCTAAATTTTTAAAGATTTATATGTTAAGACCTTTTAAAATTAAGTTTTCTTAATTTCTTTTAAAAATTAAGTGGCGACTCTTTCTAAGTATATTTCTTAAATTTATTTATACTTAGAACATTTTAAAAGGATATTTTTCGTAAGATAATAAAATCGCGACATAACAGGTCCAATACATAGAATCTGAGTCCAAGTCCAAAATTTCATCAAGTCTGGATCACCTCTACGAGTCCCTTCTATGGCCCTTAGACCACTCTATGACTCGTCCCGGTTCATTCGTAGGTTAAACATCTGAGACTTGACATTTCCCAAAACTCAAGTCAATCCTACAATTGCTTTCCTACAGCTCCCGTAGGACTTCCTACAGTATGTAGATTCATTATGTAAACTTTGTGTCATATCAGTACCAAAAATGCACCTTTTTTATTTCCGAACTCAATTTCTAATTTCCTAGGTGTTATAATATTCTACGCTTACACCCATTACTTGTCGTTTCAGGTTACAGATTGACTTACCTACCACTGTTATAATAAGTGTCATTATGACTCAAGTTTCGGATCGTGACAAGATGATTGGGGTCAGAGTGGGTGGGTGGAGGAGTTCTGCAAATTAGATTTTTTTAAAATGACTCAATCCCCTTTTATAATTCTTTGGGAAAAAATGTCATGTGTCGTTAATTCATGGGCTAATTTTATTTTTATTTAAAATTCATTATTTAAGAATTATTTTGGGATCAACTGACAAATGTCCTCATTTAATTCGTCATTTTGACACATTATCGGCGAGTGTGTCACACTCTATTTTTAACAATTTTGTTGATTGTGAAAACGTGTCAAAAATGACACGATGAAGCCTAACATAAGATATCTAAAATGAACAAAGTGTAGATGAGATGTCTAAGTGGAACACGATAATGAGGAATTGAGCCCAGTGACCCACATTTTTCATGGTTAATCTACGTAAGAGTTGAGAAGAAATATGAAAATGATACATAATAGCAAAATAAGTGAGGAAATAAATTTTTGAAACATAGACGCACAACTACTACTTATTAATTAAAAAAAATTAGGACCACAATCTTCACATTGAATATACACCACATATATGGAAAAGAAAATAATCTCCTTATTTAAACATTAATAATATGAAGTAGTTTTAGAAAAAAAACATTCTCTCTCATTTTAATCCGCATCAAAATTATGCCAGATTTGTAAAGAAGAAAATTTTCAAACTTGTTATATTGCCTAGTAATTTACATAGAATACTATGCCAGGGGATGGAATAGATGAATATCGAACAACTAATTTTTGAATTATGTGAATTTTTATAGATTTGTTAGAACGATAAAAATTCTATTGAAATATACAAATAATTTTTTTTAATTATGACAAAAAATATCAAATGAGGGGTATTTTGATATTTAAAATCAATTTTTTAAAAACATATAACTGTAAATTTTGAATTTTGGTTAGTAGGTAGCAAATTTTCAATAAAGTCACAAATGACTAATTTTGAGCCCAAATAAAAATAAAAATAAGTCTAATAGGGAGAAAATACAAAAAATAAAATAAAATTACAACGTACACATTCTTCTTAGGACTGTAATCATAACAATATTGATGAAAAAAGAAATATAGAATTCGTACAAAATTTTCAAGTTCTTGTCGACTCCTTCTCTCATATAGCCTTCTTCATCTTAGTAAACTAAAGCATGAATAAAATACTATAATAATGATATAAGTGTTAGGGTTTTGCCCTGATTTTCTTACCGTACTTGAAGTTTATTTTTTCCTAAAAGAAAAGAAAAACAATTATCAATTTTTTTAAAATATGAAAAAAAATATCAAATGAGGGTATTTTGATATTTAAAAACATATAACTGTAACTTTTGAATTTTGGTTAGTAGGTAGAAAACTTTCAATAAAGTCACAAATGGCTAATTTTGAGCCCCGATAAAAATAAAAATAAGTCTAATAAGGAGAAAATACAAAAAAAATAAAAATACAATGTACACATTCTTCTTAGGACTGTAATCATAACAATATTGATGAAAAAAGAAATATAGAATTCATACAAAATTTTCAAGTTTTTGTCGACTCCTTCTCTCATATAGCCTTCTTCTTCTTGGTAAACTAAAGCATGAATAAAATACTATAATAATGATATAAGTGTTAGGGTTTTGCCCTGATTTTCTTACCGTATTTGAAGTTTATTTTTTCCTAAAAGAAAAGAAAAAACATTATCATAAATGTTTTTACTTTTCTAAAAGGAAAATATAATTTTCTTCCATATTTGGTTTATTATTTCCTTAGTGGATAAGTTTGGAGATCTATAAATTGAAGGTATTTATTCTCATAGCATAACACAATAAAATCTACAATGTAGTCGTTTAGAGACTTTTGTTTATATAGAGATTTTACTCTCTACAGTTTTAATGTTTTTATTAGTTTTTAATTATGTAGGCCAGTTGGTCATATCATATAATAATATTATGTCTTTTAGTATAGTTTTATGTCTTCGTCTAATTTATCGTCTTATGATTTGCAATTGTAAGCTGCTGAATGATGTCATATTCACTTTCGAACCCAACAAGTGGTATTAGAGCACATGGTTCAATAATCCAATGGTTCAACAAGATTGAAGAAAGGTTAAAGTGGTATCAAAGCACATGGTTCAATGATCCAATGGAACGAGGTTGAAGACAGGTTCAACGCGGTTTGAAATCAATTTGCAATAAATTTGATTGTAATGAAGATTTTTGTCCAGCTACATGTGGAAGAGAGATTTAATCATATTTTCAACATTTCTGCTGTCCTTGAAATAAAAATAAAATATTTTAAAACCATTTTTAACCCATATATTTTAAACTTTATTTTTAACCACAACAAGCAGCAGTGATGAAGACTATGTGAAGAACGAAGATTATCATACATGTGAAGAAGGTGGATCAAGTTTTGTCAAGACAGTCAAAAAGGGAGATTTGTTAGGATTTTACCCTGATTTTCTTTCCTTATTTTTGAAGTTTATTTTTTTCCTTAAAGAAAAGTCAAAGTATTACAATAAATGTTTGAACTTTTTTCTGAAAGGAAAATATAATTTTCTTCCATATTTGGTTTATTTTTTCCTTGGTGGAAAAGTATTGAGATCTATAAATTGACGATCTTTATTCTCTTAGCATAACACAATAGAATCTACAATGTAGTCGTTTAGAGACTTTTGTTTATGGAGAGATTTTACTCTCTATAGTTTTAATATTTTTTTATTAGTTTTTTATTATGTAGGTCAGTTGGTCATATCATATAATAATATTATGTTTTTTAGTATAGTTGTATATGTTCATCTAATTTATTGTCTTATGATTTGCAATTGTAAGCTTCCGCATGACGTCATATTCACTTTCGAACCCAACAATAAGCACTTCACTACTTTAACTATAAAATGAAAGGGATAACCTTGGATAGAAATCACATGAAACAAAAATAAATGGATTTATATAGATAAAAATGGAGGAAAATCAAAAGATATCTCAAAAGTTTTAATTATATATTTGGAGGTTATGACTTATGAATATAAAAAGTATGAGAGTTATAGATATAAAGAGTATTAACAATTGAATAGGCAACTAAATAAGATATATGAAGGTGAATATTTAAAGCAGCAGCAGCAGCAATAATAATAATTTGGGTTATAAATTTGAAAAGACATAGAAATAATAGATATTATTAAAAAAAAGAGTTATGAAGATGATAATGTGTGAATTAAAGGCACAAGATTAATTAACATTCTTAGAATATAAGTTTTGTAAATGAAGAGGTGTAGTTATGGAGTTGATTTTAAATGAAAAAGTAATTATTTTAAATGATTTTAAGAAAATAACTTAATAGGTAAGGGGTATTTTCGTAATTCAACTTATGACTAAGAATTCTTCCCACTTTTAGTAATATATATATATATA
>NW_006239390.1:48414-78392 GCF_000226075.1 Solanum tuberosum | reverse complement strand
TATATATATATAAGTGGGAAGATCTTAACTTTAAAGTTGGATTACGATTTTACTCCTTCACTAAATTTAAATATTATTAAAAAAGGGGATAATACACAAGTAGCCCACTAGACTATAACCGAAATCCCAGAGACACACCTAAACTTAACTAGGGTCCTATTACCCCCCCCTAAACCTAATTTAAAATGAAATAAATACACCACAAACGCTGACATGGCATAGAAAGTGTGCACACTCTCTTGAAGGCAAGTGATGAGTGCACAAATTGGACACATGTCATTTTTTGATTGCTAACTTTATAATTGCTAGTACACATATTTATTAATATTAAAACTTATATATATTTAATTATTTTTATTTCTCTCCTTGTAAAATATTTATTTTAATTTTGTTGCACTTTAAATTTTTTAAATTAATTTATTATCTTTTTCACTTTTAATTTATTTTAAAAAAAGTGTCATTTAATTTTAACATTTTAATCTTTTTATGTTTTATTTGATTTTCTTCAGTTATTTTGATATCCGTTCAAAATTAAGTTATTTTACATACAAGTCGTTTGGAATAAATTTGAAATCAAATCAAAACGAAAGACAAAGAAAATAAAAATCAATAGAAAAATAAAAGAGAAAAAACATTGAATGTAGGTAAAAAAAGTTTTGA
This sequence comes from Solanum tuberosum, assembly GCF_000226075.1. Taxonomy (NCBI): domain Eukaryota; kingdom Viridiplantae; phylum Streptophyta; class Magnoliopsida; order Solanales; family Solanaceae; genus Solanum; species Solanum tuberosum. Next base: position 77,732 of record NW_006239390.1, on the reverse strand, counting down.
TACAAGGTAAAAAAATGTATATTAACTTAATTTAAATACAAGATAAAGAAAATAAGAATATTTTTTAAAAAAAAATTAAAAAATTTATTTTTTTTAAAAAATTTATTTTTTAATTAAAAAATAAAATAATATTTACACACGTGGCGGGCGAGTGTGTACAAACACAACCAACTTGGGTGGTTGAAGGTGCCACGTCAGCACAAAAGGTGCACAAAAATACGAAAAAATGAGTTCAGGGGGGGTAATAGGACCTTAGTTAAGTTTAGGTGTGTCTGTGAGATTTTGGTCATAGTCTAGGGGGTACTTATGCCTTATCCCTTAAAATAACTAATTAATAAAATATTAAATAATAATTATATGGTATTAATCCATTATATCTCTAGATAGAATTAATTCACGAAATATTTTATTTGTTTTTATTCTAAAATGGAGTTTGGTAGATGAAGTGTTTTGTAACAACAAAAGGCAGTAGATCTTTTAAAAATTGAAATATCCTTTAACATTAAAGAATAAAAAAATCCTTTGAATTACCATACATCTTAATATGACACACATATTTAGATTTTAGTCAGAAACTTTACATATCTCAGCTTTAACTAATCTAATTCTCATAAATGTTACGTATATCATCAATTTTTAAATGACTTTTATAACACCTCACTTATAATTATACATACCACAAAATTGTTTTCAAAATCACTTTATATTAATGCATACACTTAGTTATTCAGATGTATAATTGTTGATGGATGATTATTGGTGGATGTAATTACACTTCATCACAGTCACTTTATGTTAATGTATACACTTAGTTATTCTAATGTATAATTGTTGATGGATGATTATTGATGGATGTAATTGCTCATCACATATGCAATAAAAAAGAGGTAAATCTATTTATGCTTTTGTTAGTTATTGATGAAGATTCTCCATTCTTTTACACTGAACTGTTTCTCCCTTTAATTTTTGTTATTTAAAAGTTTTAAAATTCATTAGCTATTTTATTGTATTTAGTCTACTCTATTTCATCTTATTTTCGAATATTTGTGGGATGCACATAATGTACATCTAAAGTTGTATAATTTATTGCGATGCTATAATAATGTAATGGATATTGATAAATTTTTATATATTCTCTTCAAACATTATGTGAGATCTTCACAACTAATAACTCATGTAAAATTTACAATTTCTTAAAACTATTTGATATTATTGTCAGATTGTCTATTTGATAGTAAGCTTTAATTTGGTGTTACCGTCTTTCTCTTTTGATTATTTAATTTTCTGAATAACTATGGGAAAAGGGTCTGAAAAATACTCCAACTTTGACCGAAATTGCTATTACGATACCAAACTTTATGGAGGACCTTTTACCTCCCTGCACTATTTAATAGTGTATTTAAAAGGTATATATGTGCCCACATGGACACGTTATTATTTATAATTATGAAATATTTATGATGTCCACGTGGGAATATATATACCTTTAAAAATACACTATTAAATAGTGTAGAGGGGTAAAAGGTCCTTTCCAAAGTTTGGTATCGTTACTGCAATTTCGGTCAAAGTTCGGATATATTTCAGACCCTTTTCCCAATAATTATTTATACACATTGTAATTGTATTTAAATCATTTACAAATATTTATACTAAGTAGCGTGCAATACACATATATTTTCTATTCTGAAATTCAATTTTTTAAAAGAATATAAAAATCTTGTAGTAATTACAAGGGAAAAACGTGCAACACACGTTCTTAAAAACTAGTATATTATTATAAGTGGGAAGCTCCTAACTTAAAAGTTGGATTACCATTTTACCCTTATCTTATCCCTAAAATAAATTAAATATTAATATCTATATAATTAATTAAATATTAAGTAATAGTTATATTTAAATTCGTGCATCAAACAAGATCTTAATGCAAATATTCATGTACTAAATGTGGGTAATGAAGTGTAATGACCTGATTCCGTCATTAAGGAAAAGTCAATGGTGAAAGAATTTGGGTCAGAAAATTTTTGACAGTAACTTGGAATTTCCTAACCTAGTCCAGATTTGGACGAAATTGGAGTCAGTGAGGTCTAGGGAAACCTGGTAACGAATGGGAGATCTAATTATGAATTTGATCACATGAACAGATAGCTAAGACGTAAATGAACCCGTACAACTTTACGAAATCAAATTCGAGCGAGTAGAACTCCCGAAGCGTGAACGGGTATTTTCTAAGTATCATAGGTTGAAGGTGTGTTGTGAAATGGGGGTTTAAAACTCTGATTTTAACTCTCTGTCTCCATGCAAGCCGCCAAAGAGGGATTATTCCCTCCAGGGAGGGGCCGCTGTAGCGGGATGAGGTCCGCCACAGCGGGACAGACGAGACTTAAGTCAGAAATAAACCCCAAAAATGTTATTATTTTGCAAATTTCATTCTTGAGAGCTAAGAGGCGATCCAGGGTAAGTTCTTGACAGTTTTCCACCTCTTCTATCACTAAAGGTAAGGACTTTACTTCCCTAATCCGTATTTCGATCCATAGAACTTACTTCCTTGGGTAATTATTGTTGGGGAACATTTTGATATGGGAATTATGGTGGAAAAAGCCCTAATTTGGATATTGGGATCATGAGTTGGTTTTAGGTTATTGGGTTTGTTATAATCCAGGTAAATTAGACCTTAATTATTGATCCTTCCGTTATATTAATTGTTTGTAGACCAAGAACAAGCGGAAAGAATCCGAAAAAGGGAAGAACCAAGTTTCTTAGGAGGGTTCAAGCTTTGTTCCAGGTAGGTGATGGTTGTGATTTCATGTTTGTGTGATGTATGTTTGTATTTGCTTCATTGTAATGCTTGTATGTATGCGAATGTTGCACTATTGATCACATTTAATGTAAATGAGTACGAATGAATGATTGTATAACATGAATCAATACATGATTGTATGATTGTGAGAATGTACATTGTGATTGTGATTGTGGCATATTGAATGGATCGGGTGTCGTGTTCTGACACACTAACTAGGATCGGATGTCACGTACCGACATACATATTAGAACGAGTGTCACGATCTGACAAACTAACTTTGGAAAGGGTTTCACGATCCGGCACACTAACAGTTTGGGTATGGGTTTCATGAGAGGACCATTGACCTGTCATATATATGTAATATTGAGAATGTGGAATTGTACATTGATCCTGAAATGATGACTATATTGTATATGTTCGGTATATGCCTGTTTTACCATGTTGTGATTACTTGCATATGTTTCACTTATTGGAATAACCGTGTGATCCTACCAGTACATTGTGGTTGTGTACTGATACTGTACTTGCTCCTTATTTGTTGAGTAAAGGGAATCTTCAGGCGGCTACTGACAGACCTTGCTTAGGAGATCTGTGATTAAGATTGAATTCAAGGGTAAGACAGTTCTTTCAGGCTGCCATGAGTTCTCGTTATGTTTAGTCCATTTCTATTCGGACTTAGACTAGTACTTTAGATATTCTCTTGTTTAGATTGGGTTGTACCCATTTTTCTTAGACTTGTTAAACTTTAGAGTTTTGGTACATTGACTTTTAGATTCTAGGGGTATTTTCCACAATGTTTTAATAAGAGTTTTGTTAGACTTCTAGAGTTTATGGGAACTCCACTTTAATTTCTGCATTTAAACCTGCTTCCGTATCTTTAAATGTCTAGCTTTTGGGTTAGCTGATTAGTATTAACGGTTCTCCTACCGGAGGGCTAGTGTGGGTGTCAATCATAATGGTCTGGGTCATGACAAAGTTGGTATCAGAGCCCTAGGTTCGTTGATCTCGATGTACCAAAACAAGTCTAGTAGAGTCTTGCGGAACGGCGGAGACGTCTGTACTTTTCTTCGAGAGGCTATAGGACTTTAGGAAATCTCTTTGTTTTCTCTTGACTCTTTTCGTGCTATAACTTGGTTCCAATTGGTATCTGGTGATCCAAATTGGTATCTAATATCCTTCACTCTTTTGTCCGCAGATGGTTAATATTAGGCTCAACGACGTCATGTCTGTAGCTCCCGTCAATACGCTAGCTGAGGAATCCGCAGCAAGAGGTCGCGATCGAGGAAGGGGTAGATGAAGAGCAAGGGGCAGAGGCCAAGGAAGGGTAGCACATACTAGGGATGGAGCACCAGTTGAGAATGTTCCTAGAGATGAGGTTCCTCTGTGCATCATGAAGAGGAAGAAGAAAATGTGGTGATTAAGGACGAGGGGGATGTTGGAGAAGAAGATGATGCACCGGCTAGGAATACCGACGTTCCTCCCTTAGACCAGTGTTAGCTCAGCAGATCATGTCGTTTCTGAAAGGATTGGTTGGACCTGGAATCCTCCCAGCAGTGCAAGCTACTCAACCCCCAACCAACCACCACATTACAGTTACTAATCCCAGGAGAGATGCAGCATTAGGTACTGATTCCTTTTTCCATCCTTTTGTTGGGTCCCGTAATGGCTGGTGATGAGCATAAGATATTGACTAAGTTTTTGAAACTAAAGCCCCATGTGCTCCATGGTTCTGAGAGTGAGGACGCCTATGAGTTCATCCTAGATTGTTATGAGTGGCTTCATAAGTTGGGTATTGTCCATCACCATGGAGTAGAGTTCGTGATTTTCCAACTTTAGGGTGAGGCTAAACAGTGGTGGAGAGCATATGTGGAATGCAGATCTTCAGCTTTATCCCCACTCACTTGGACCCAGTTTCATACTTTATTCTTGGAAAAGTATGTGCCCCGGACCTTGAAAGATCGTAAGAAAGATGAGTTCATGGCTTTGGAGCAAGGTGGTATGTCTGTGGTTGCTTATGAGGCTAAGTTTCATACTTTATCGAGATATTCTACGCAATTGATGACTACTGAGGAAGAAAGGATCTGTCTATTCGTCAAGGGATTGATCTCCGAGTTATAGGTATTGTCTATACATATGACTTCTGCAGGGAAAAGTTTTAATAAAGGTAATGGATTTTGTGAAAAAAGTGGAAGGGGTGAGGCAAGCTAAGGCATTGGCTAAGAAAGCTAAAAGCACAGGTAACTTGAACCTTATTCTAGAGGTTCAGAGAGGCCGACACTTGCAGCCCGACCAATTCAGTCTGCTATGCCCACTACTACAGGTAATTACTCAGGAACTCTACATCAGAATTTGATTTAGGATAGCCAGGGAGTCGTACCTTCGGCGGGAAGCATGCCATCTTTTGATCGCACTTATTATAATTGTGGAGAACTTAGGCATATAAGGAAATATTGTACCCACCCGCACATGTTGGACCCTGCGCAACAGTAGACTAGAGCAGTGGTACCCGCGGAAAATTATAATAATGGTTGCGGACGTTTGCAAGGTGGGCAAGGAGGAAATCAGCAAGGTCGTGAAAGTCGGGGTTATGGTAATACAGGTAGAGGTACGGTGCAGCCAGGCAGGGAAGTCGCCCATCAAGATGACAGGCCCAGTATTATGCCTTTTCGGGCAAGAGCGAGGCAGAGTCTTTTGACGCAGTGATCATAGGTACTAGTCTTGTCTGCGACTGATAGCTAATGTATTGTTTGATCTGGGTTCTACCTATTCTTATGTGTTCATTCAGTTTTCCTTGGAATTTGATATGATTTGTGATGTACTTATGCCCCAATCCATGTTTCTACCCCAGTTGGAGAGTCTGTCATAGTCACCCATGTTTATCGTGCTTGTCATATCTTGTTTATGGGTTTTCAGACTTGGGTTGATTTGGTTATTTTGGATATGGCTGACTTCGATACAATCTCAGGCATGACTTGGTTGCCCCTCTATTATGGTGTGCTTAATTGTAATATTAAGTCTGTGACTCTAGAAATCCTCGGTAGGGAAAAGTTAGAGTGGTAAGGGGTGTACAAGCCTAAGTCAGCTAAGATCATATCATCCATAAGGGCTAGGAAATTGGTGGGACAGGGTTCTTTGGCTCATTTGGCTCATATTCAGGATGTTGATGTTAAGGTTGAGTCTCTCTCTATTGAGTCTATTCATATGGTGTTAGAATTTAGAGAAGTGTTTCCTACTGATTTTGCTGGTATGCCTCCAGATAGAGATATAGATTTATGCATTAATTTGGAACCTGGTACTCGCCCCATTTCCATCCCTCTGTATCGCATGGCTTCGGCAGAATTAAGAGAGCTTAAGGCTCAAATCCAAGAGCTTCTGGATAAAGGATTCATTTGTCCTAGTGCTTCTCCATGGGGTGCTCCTGTCTTATTTGTTAAGAAAAAAGGATGGTAGTATGAGGATGTGCATAAACTATCGCCAATTGAATAGGGTCACCATTCGGAACAAGTACCCACTACCTCAGATAGATGATCTTTTTGACTAGTTACAAGGTGCATCCATTTTCTCTAAAATTGATCTAAGGTCTGGCTATCATCAGTTAAAAATTAGGCCTGAAGATATACTAAAAATGGCATTTAGGACCTGCTATGGGCACTACGAATTTCTAGTTATGTCGTTTGGGTTGACAAATGTGCATGCAGCTTTCATGAGTTTAATGAATGGTGTGTTCAAATTATTTCTTTATTCGTTTGTTATAGTATTTATTTATGACATTTTGGTTTATTCGAAAAGTGAGAAAGAGCATGCCGACCATCTTCGTATTGTTCTGGGTGTTCTTGGGAAACAAAAGTTGTATGTGAAATTTTCTAAGTGTGAATTTTGGTTGACTTCAATTGCCTTTTTGGGGCATGTAGTTTCAAGGAAAGGGGTAATGGTAGATCCCCAAAAGATTGAAGTAGTCAGGAATTGGATTAGGCCTAGCTCGGTAACCGAAATTAGGAGTTTGGTGCTCGCTAGTTACTATCGTAGGTTTGTGAAAAACTTTGCTTCTATTGCCGCACATCTGACAAGGTTGACCAAAAAGGAGGTACCTTTCAAATGGACTGAAAAATGTGAGGAGAGCTTTCAAAAGCTCAAGACTCTCTTGACCACAACACATATTCTTGCACTACCAGTAGAAGGTAAAGATTTTATTGTCTATTGTGATGCTTCACATTCAGGTTTGGGTGCGGTATTGATGCAGGATAAGAACGTCATAGCTTATGCATTGCGACAGTTGAAGGTACATGAACGAAATTACCCAACACATAATTTAGAGTTGGCAACGGTAGTATTTCATCTTAAGATCTGACGACATTATGTCTATGGTGTCAAGTGTGAGGTATTTACTGACCACCATAGCCTACAACACGTATTCACTCAAAAGGATCTAAATCTGAGACAGCGAAGGTGGATGGAGTTACTCAAGGATTATGATGTGACCATTCAATACCATTCGGGTAAGGCTAACGTGGTGGCGGATACATTAAGTTAGAAGGCGGTGAGTATGGGTAGTCTAACTTGCTTAGGGGTGACAAACGACCTTTGGCTAAAGAAATTCAACATTTGGAGTCTAAGTTCATGCAGTTGGCATCTTAGTAAAAGGTGGGGTGTTAGCTAGCATTAAGGTTAGAGCCACCTTCATTGACAAGATCAAGGCCAAACAGTTTGAGGATGAGAATTTTAATGAGCTTAGAAAGAAGATGGTGATTGGTAAGGCACAAGATATGGTTCTTTATGCGGGAGGGGGGGTGTGCTCAGTTTTAAATGAAGGATTTGTGTTCCTAGAGTGGGAGACTTGATTCAGAATTTATTGACAGAATCCCATGGTTCGTGGTTTCCATTCATCCGGGTGTGACCAAGATGTACCGAGACTTGAAACGACTTTATTGGTGGTCAGGCATGAAGAAAGACATAGGGGAGTTTGTGGCTAAGTGTCAAAATTTCCAACAAGTAAAATATGAACATCAATGCCTGCAGGTTTGCTTTAGAGAGTGTCAATTCCGACATGGAAGTGGGAAGGGTATCTATGAATTTCATGGTTGGTCTCCCCAAGACCTTGGGAAAGTATGATTCTATTTGGGTAGTGGTTGACAGATTGATGAAATCAACCCATTTTATTCAGGTTAGAGTAGACTATAATGCGCAACAATTGGCTAAGGTATATGTAAAAGAGATAGTAAGGTTGTACAGGGTGCCCCTTTCTATCATCTGAGACCGTACGCAGTTCACATTCAAGTTTTGGAGAAAATTGCATGAGGAGTTGGGTACTCAAGTCACTTTTAGCACAGCCTTCCATACGCAAACGGACGGGCAGTCAGAGAGGACAATTTAAGTGTTAGAGGACATGTTGAGAGCATATGTGATCGACTTTGAAGGACATTGAGATAAGTTCCTACCTTTGTGTGAGTTCTCTTATAATAATAGTTACCACTCCAGCATTGATATGACACCATTTGAGGCACTTTATGGGAGAGGATGTAGATCCTCCATATGATGGTTTGAAGCTGGAGATGTAAAACCTTTGGGGGTTGACTTGGTGAGGGATGCACGGGATAAGGTAAGAAACATCCAAGCTAAGTTCCTAGCAACCCAAAATCGACAGAAAATGTATGCAAACCATAAGGTAAGAGACATGTCATTTCAGACTGGTGAGAAAATTCTTCTTAAGGTGGCACCCATGAAAGGGGTGATAAGATTCGGCAACAAAGGCAAGCTTAGTCCTCGATATATTGAACCCTTTGAAGTTCTTGACTGTGTAGGGCCAGTGGCGTAGAAGTTGGCTTTACCTCCTAACTTATCAGGAGTTCATCTGATATTTCATGTGTCCATGTTGAAGAGATATCATGGTGACGGGGATTACATTATAAAATGGGACTCAGTTGTGTTAGACAAAGACCTTCAGTACGAGGAAGAACCGATTGCAATTCTTGATCGTGATGTACAGAAGCTGAGGATGAAGGAGATTAAGTCCATGAAAGTTCAATGGAAGCATCGTCCGGTTGAGGAAGCCACTTGAGAGACTGAAACGGACATGTGCAACAAGAATCCCTAATTATTCAACGATTCAGGTACTACTCTACCTTACTTTAGCCAGTCTTTCCTAGTTGATAACTCAGGGACGAGTGATGGGAAAATTAGTATCTATTGTAACGACCTAATTTCGTCGTTAGGGAGAAGCCCATGGGAAAAGAATTTGGGTCAGAAAACTTTTTGGTAGTAACTTGAAATTTTCTAACCTAGTCGAGATTTGGACGAAATCGAAGTCAGTGAGGTCTAGGAAAATCTGGTAACGAATGGGAAATCTAATTATGAATTTGATCACATAAATATATAGCTAAGACGTTAATGAATCCGTACAACTTTACAGAATCAAATTCGGGTGAGTAGAACTCTCGAAAGTGATCTTAGCGTGAACGGGTATTTTCTGAGTGTCATGGGTTGAAGGTGTGTTGTGAAATGGGAGTTTGAAACTCTGATTTTAACTCTCTATCTCTGTGCAAGCCGCCAAAGGGGGATTATTCCCGCCAGGGTGGGGCCGCTGTAGCGGGATGAGGTCCGTCACAGCGGGACAGACGTGACTTAAGTCAAAAATAAACCCCAAAAATGTTATTATTCTGAAAATTTCGTTCTTGAGAGCTAAGAGATGAACCAGGGCAAGTTGTTGATAGTTTTCCACCTCTTCTAACACTAAAGGTAAGGATTCTACTTCTTTAATCCGTTTTTCGATCCGTAGAACTTAATTTCTTGGGTAATTATCATTTTGATCTGGGAATTATGGTGAAAAAAGCCCTAATTTAGATATTGGGATCATGAGTTGGTTTTGGGTTATTGAGTTTGTTATAATCTGGGTAAATTAGACCTTAATTATTGATCCTCGCGTTATATTAATTGTTTGTAAACCAAGAACAAGCAGAAAGAATCCGGGAAGGGAAAAATGAAGTTTCTTAGGAGGGTTCAAGCTTTATTCGAGGTAGGTGATGGTTGTGATTTCATGTGTGTGTGATGTATGTTAGTATTTGCTTCATTGTAATGCTTGTATGTATGTATGTGAATGTTACACTATTGATCACACTTAATGTAAATGAGTACGAATGAATGATTGTATGCCATGAATCAACACGTGATTATATGATTATGAGAATGTACGTTGTGATTGTGATTGTGATTGTGTCATGTTGAATGTATCGAGTGACGCATTCCGACATACTAACTTGGATCGGATGTCACGTACCGACATACATATTGGAAAAGTTGTCACGATCCGACACATTAACAATTTGGGTATGGGTTCCATGAGAGGACCATTGACTTGTCATATATGTGTAATATTGAGAATGATGAATTGTACATTGATCCTGAAATGATGACTATATTGTATATGTTCGGTATATGCCTGTTTTACCATGTTGTGATTACCTGCATATGTTTCACTTATTGGAGTAGCCGCGTGATCCTACCAGTACACTATGGTTGTGTACTGATACTGCACTTGCTCCTTCTTTGTTGAGTACGGAGCATCTTTAGGCGGTTATTGACAGACCTAGCTTAGGAGATCAGTGCTCGAGATCGAATTCAAGGATGAACCAGTTCTTTCAGGCTGCCATGAGTTCTCGTTATGTTTAGTCCATTTCTATTCGGACTTAGACTAGTACTTTAGATATTCTCTTGTTTAGTTTGGGTTATACCCATTTTTCTTAGACTTGTTGAACTTTAGAGTTTTGGCACATTGACTTTCAGATTCTAGGGGTATTTTCCGCAATGTTTTAGTAAGAGTTTTGTTAGACTTCTGGAGTTTATGGGAACTCCACTTTAATTTCTGCATTTAAACATGTTTTCGTATCTTTAAATATCTAGCTTTTGGGTTAGCTGATTAGTATTAACGGTTCTCCCACCAAAGGGTTAGTGTGGGTGTCAATCACGACATTCTGGGTCGTGACATGAAGAGTCTAATAACCTTCAATTTTAATTTGTAAGATAAGTGAGAGGTAACGAAGAGTCTATCAAAGAGACTTACACAACATTATTTATATTCCCTTATTTCATCCAAATATGTCATCATCTTGCATTCTATATTAGGTTAGTCTACATCATTGGTAAAATTTTCATTACCAATTTGTAATTGTAAGAATTCTTAGTGATTCATTTATTTGTATTCTTTAAATTTCATGCATATTCATTTTCTTTTTGTTGAGAAATATGTAAATTATCATAGTTACAAGATGAATATTCTCCAATATGAAGTTGTAAGTGAATTTTTATTTTTCATATCTCCATCTTTTTGAGTTTTTAAATGAGAAAAGACATAAAGTTACCACTAAAGTTGTCCTGAATTTTCAAAAAGACATTTAAACTTTGCAGGGGTCCTATTACCCCATTATTCTTATTTATAATGAATTTATTGTCCCATTATGAGCCTAGGTGGCAGGAGAGTGTGGTTCAATCTCCATTGGGAGCGTGAGTCAAGCCAAAAAATAAATACATTTTATTTTAACATTTAGTTAATTAGAAATATTATTTTCTCTTAGTTACTTCTATTTTTTTTACTGTTAACTTTCTCAATTCAATTTTTTCCATTAACTTCTTCACCCAAATTCAACAACCCAATAACCTTTTCTTTATCTTCTTCAACTTAGAAGATCCGTTTACTTCATCCATTTTTATCACTTTTTTTTCTTATCTCTTGCTTTTCTTTGTTTCTTTAACTTCGTTTATCCTCTTTTTTATATAAAAAAAAACAATGTGTAACTCCATTATTCGATTGATTAGAGAGTACTATGAAACTCCTATTTTTTATTTTTATTTTTGGTTTGAATATAGAATTCCATTACCTTGCTTTAGTGATGATTTAATGGTGGAAATATTGCTATAATAGGGAAGCATCATGGAGTATGTCGAAGGTGGCAATAGCTGCTACTTTAGAGGAATGAAGGTTGAAGAAGAAAGAGGATTAAAATTGCAAACGAAAAATGGAGATTTTTTGGCTGGTACTTAGAGTTTCATTTTCAATTGAAAATGAAAGAAGATTTAAAAATGTCACGCTTCCTCTCTTCATTTGGGGCGTGTAGAAGAATGAAGGTTGAAGAAGAAAAATAGAAAATGAAAATGAAACTAATAAAAATTAAAAAATTTAATACGTGGCAAACAACAATTGGTGCGTGATTGCACTTCTTTTCTTGCAATTGAGGTTGGGTAAAAAGTGAGATATTTGTAACACTCTTAAATTGTTCAATGAGGTAATATGACACCCACAAAGTTAAGGTGTCTTTTTGAAAATTCGAGACAACTTTAGTGGTTACTTTATGTCTTTTCTCTTTTTAAATATAACTTTGTATGATTACTATATTTTTGTATTCCTCATTTCTTCTATCTTTAGAATATAAATATTATAAAGCTAATCCAAATTTATATTTATAATTAATTATTTTGAGGGTAAGCATGTTAAATCCCGCAGAATATTTTTATAACTAGACCCGTAAAAGAGTAAGTCTTTGATAAACATTTATCTTTTTATAACAACATGTTTGTACTTTTTCCTTTTATATGTAATCTCAAATGTTTAGAAAATTCATGTACTTAACTATTACAGAGAGGTACAAAAATGAGTGCAAAAGTAAAAATAAAATAAGAAATAATGTAAAGTAAAAAGATGACTAAATGTTGCATTGAATTTTATTGTATTGGAATTCATATTTAATTTTTTTTATATACAGATCCTTTCGATATATAGTTCAAGAAATATAGTGTATATGTATTTTTAACATAGTCATGCTTTCTTTTCTGTTTATTTTTTTTATGATTTTAGTTTTTTATACATATGAAACATTTTGTCTATAGCAAGTCGACTACTAAGATATGACAATATTTTTGTCTATATATTTTAATGTGAAATGTGAAATCTTTTATTATGGATGTCATGTCTTTATTTACTTTTCTTTCTTTTTCGTTTGAACTTGTAATTTTTTTTATAAATTTGATGTTGCATACCACCTAAACACTTTGCAATATTTTTCTTTGTAAGTATCTTTTTTATAGCCAATTTCTTTTTTGAATTATTAAAACTTATGTTTAGTAATTAAAATATGTAAATTTCTCTGATATAATAAAAGGTTTATTTTTTCATGAAGCATTAAAAATATCAAACCTCCAACATCTGACACAAGATTTTCATGCTATATTTTGTGAAGAGTTATATTCTTATGCTAAACTTACATACAAAAGGATTTAGATTTGAGCTTAGCAGCGATGAATATATGTACACTCCACTATGATAGATTTACTTATATAAATTAACTTTTCTAATGTCAATTAGAGGACAAACGTGCAACACATGTTTTCAGGACTAGTATGTGTTTGTGTGTGTGTATATATATATATATATATATTGTATATGCAGTTCCATTTTTGTCTTGGTATTATTGATATATTACTCAAACTCTTCAAATATATTAATGGATCATGTGTGTCACATTCTCAAAATAGTGTAATTTTTGGTGATGTAGAGGAGTGGTGTTTACTGTGAGCTTATCTTTGGTTAGTTGACATCCATATTAGGATCTTGTCGTGATTAGGTTGTTGGGCTAGCACCTCCAGGTATGTTCCTTTGTCTTGGTCTCTTACTCAGTTTATTTTATTCCTTTAGCTTGTTTACCTGTATTACTATGATATCTCTTCGTTGGGTACTTGTGTTGTACTTTCCTTACTTATTTGTTATTTATATTTGCATTGTTTTTGGAGCTCAGTCGTCCTATGTTTACTGAGTATTGCTTGCTAGTACTCATACTACACTCTTGCTTCCTGCAGATCATAGTAAGAGTTCTCGCCATTGATTTGGATCTCGTGCAAAACAAATTTTAGGATTCGAAGATTGGGGTGAGCTCTTGACGTTCGAAGTTGCCAATCTCCCTCTATTTTGGCTTGGACTAGTCTTTATGTTGTATTCGGAGACTGTCAATAGATATTTTATATTTGTAAAAGCCTTGTACTCTTATTCTGATTAAAAGCTCGACTAACGATTGATGTCTGGTCTTGGGGTTTGTTTTGTTCTATATATATTTGTTTACTTCTCCTTCTTCTCTATGTTGTTATTCAGTGCTTCCCTTATGTTACCTTCTGCGAGATAATCCGTTACTCTTGATTGTGGGCTTTAAGGTTTGACTTATTTACTAGTGGGATGTAGTAGGTACCATCGTGATCTAAGAAATCGGGTCATGACAAAAAATATATGTTCATATCATGAATAATCTTATGTGAAAATCCCAGAATACTCAAAGTTACCTCTTGCCTGAATATTCATTTACCCCACAAATCAAAATAGATTAATTTTAATTTATCACTACCTCTATTTTCTTTTTAAGAGCAATGGTCTCTTAGTCATTTTTCCTTCTAAACAAAACCCACATGTTGGTAGTAACTTCACTTTTAATGAATTGTTATATCCATTCTTTAACCAACCTCTAAGATCTAACCATAATAAATGATTTAGACGCTAGCCTACGAATAAGTTTCATTCAATATAAAAAATATTTTTTCATATGAATAAATTAATATTATTCAAATATATGAAATAATATTAATAAAAAGTTCATGTATCAATATACCATTTTATTGATTTAGTATAAAGATTCAAGTAGAGATAAATTTTTATCCTAGCATATTGTATAAGACTATCGTCGAAAAGAAAAAAGAAAGAAAACTTTTCTCCAATTGTTGTTATTTTATTTGGGGACATTAATGCGACTCTTTATCTCGTAATAGTATACCTTCATAATTACTTCCCATCCACTTTTATTTGTCACTTATTTTTTTTTAAAAGTTCATTTTTACTTGTCACTTTTGACATATCAAGAAAAGACAATTATTTTTCCATATTTTAACTTTAACATTAAATACTATTCTCCAAATCATTTTTAAAGATCTAATATTAAACATCAATTAATAGGAATAGTGTGATAATATACTTATATCACTAATTGTTTCTTAAAGGATGTGACAAGTCAAACAATATTAACAATTATGGAGATATTTTCTTTCTACATTTTCTATGTTTTCTTATTAGATTTTAGTTATATCAATTGACCACATCATATAATAATATTATCTCTTTTAGTATAGTTTTATGTGTGGTCTAATTTAAGAAAAATGAAATTCTCCTAAATTTTGGATCTGTCTCTGCCCAGCCCAAGTCTAAATTATTACTCATGACTTTCAAAAGATTGCAAGTTGCAGTGACAATTATGGTTCTGCTAAAGCATGCCTCCACTCCCTTTCCAGAATACTTAATTTCTAAAAAATAATTGTACTATATGGGTCAATTAATTCACGTGTGAGAAGAAAAATACCTGTTGGTTCCTCGAAAATAAGGAAATAAAATATATAGACTTTTTCAATCTGAACTATCCTGTGAAATGGTAGTATTTTTGCACTTGAAAATATAAAAACATTACTTTATTATTTTGACTAGTGTGGCAATTACATTTGTCTAACTATGGCTGTTTTTGCATCTTTCACATACCTTGCTTTGATAATCCCCTTTGTCACTTCATTGTCCTTCAGTTTTGATAGTTTTAATCCCAATGATCAGAATGTAACATATGAGGCAGATGCTTATCCAGCAAACGGTGTAATTCAGCTCACCAAAAACCAGCGGGATAGTGGTTTAAACAGTAGCACAGGCCGAGCTACGTATTCTAAAACACTCTATCTTTGGGACAACACCTCTGGAAATGTCACAGATTTCTCTACGCACTTCTCCTTTGGAATCAATTCACAGGGCAGAAACTTATATGCTGATGGTATTGCCTTCTTCCTAGCTCCTGCAGGTTCAAGAATTCCTGATAACCACTCAGCAGCAGGATCCGGCCTTGGCCTTGCAATTGATAATGGACTAAATACATCGAGAAATCAGCCTTTTGTTGCTGTCGAGTTTCACACCTTTAACAATGATTATGATCCAACCACAAGGGAATACCACACTCACTGTCCTGCAGACTCTATCTTACAATCTTGATCTGAGGGAATATTTGCCAGAATGGGTCACTTTTGGCTTCTCAGGTGCAACAGGATCCCTCTTTGCATTACAAACCATTTATTCTTGGAATTTTACTTCTTCTTTAAAATATGATGACAAAATAATAGATCAAGGTGTACCCCTACCAAGCCCTGTGCCACATCCAGATGTAGCCTTACCAAGCACTGTGCCAGAGGATACTTCAAGAAAAAATAAGTCAGGACTAGTGATTGGAATGGTTTCTGGTGGTTGTGTTTCGGTAGCACTATCTGTTTTGATATTGTTTGCATTTTGGAGAAAATGAAGATGATGGTATTATTGATGGTTCCATGACCAATGAGTTTGAAAGAAGCACAGGACCAAAGAAATTCTCGTACACTGAGTTGGTTACATGTACAAAAAACTGGGAAGAGATGCTTGGGAAGGGTGGGTTCGGAGGTGATTATAAAGGATATCTCAGGGAATCTGACTCCTATATTGCTGTTAAGAGGGCTTCAAGGGAGTCAAACCAAGGAAAAAAAGAGTATGCATCAGAAGTCAGAATCATCAGCCGGTTAAGACATAAAAACTTGCTGATTGTAGGTTTATGGTGTGCTCATCCAGATAACAATTGCAGGCCTTCTATTAGGCAAGCAATTCAGGTGCTTAATTTTGAAGCTCCATTGCCCACACTCCCTCCAAACATGCCTGTGCCGACATATTGCAGTTATGGATCAACTACTTCATTTGCATCAACATACGACTCCAATGGTCCTGGGATATCTGGAATACATTCTTCAGGGACTAGAGACTACACTGGTTCTTCAAATAACACAGCAGCTTCTGCAGCATCACTTCTGTACACACGTTAATCTTTGAACAGGTCTGCTATTTCCCTGCATTCAATCTTTCAATTGCAGTGTCCAACTTTTGCTCTTCGTATTCTTTATTATTTCTACTGTTATGAAGATGATCGAATTTGACAGAAGCAAAGAATCTTTAAGTGAGCTTGTACTAAAGATATTTTTAATCAGAATATTGATGACCATGGACATTAGCTTAATTGTAGTCTGATTTGTGTACTTGTGTCCTGTACCATTTGTTTCCTCGAGGACAAAATATCTAGCTGGAAAAGATTGAATATTCTAAGGCATTGAAGTGTGTGACCATCTCATCTAAAAGTTTAAACTTTTTTTGAGAGCACACTTTTATCATTTATTTAGTTATATTCTCAACAAGGCAACGTGCATATAGAAGTGCTGCTGAAGATGAAGAGGTTGTGTACGTTGTATGAAGAATCAGTATTGCGTGTATTCATTTAATATCGTTGAGCATGGGTGATCTGAGCACAATTGGTATCATATGGTGGTAGATATTGTGATGTAATACAATATGTTGGCCTAGGCTTGTTAGGAGGAAGGGCAGGCAATGTACCTTCAAAGTTAAGGACATTAAGGCTTGCCTAATTGAAGGCCTGCAATTGTTTTTCGGATGAGCACACCATAAGCCAACAATTGACAAGTGCTCTATTTCCTTTGTTGGGTAGGTAGCAAGAGTTAATGGGAAATGGAGGGAAGATGAAAGAGGAACTTGGAAAAAGTTGGGAACTTGAAAAGTCCTCTTATGATTTATTGAAAAGACATTTGTCCCTCATCGGTGGTGGAAAGAAAAATATGAGAGTTTAAATATAGAAACACTCCTATTAATTGTTAAAAGGGTTGGAAAGAGGGACCCCCCTCGCACCGTCGTCGTCGCTCGGCTTCGGATTTGGAAAATCGTTATTTTTTGGACAAAGTTTGTTTTAATTATTTTAGTTAATTAATTATTTAATTAATTAAATTAAATTAAATGGCCAACATTTTAATTAGTTAATTAACCGATTCAATTAATTAGTTAATTGACCCGACCCGACTCAGATCCACGCGCGACCCGTTTTATTTAAATCTTTCCCGTTTTTATTTAAATTTCCCTCCGTTGAAAGTGACTGTTCTGAAAGGTTGCAACTTTCAGAAACAGCCATGACCATTTGAAAGGTTGCAAACTTTCATGAATGGTCGTGTGGATTCTGAAAGGATTGCAACCTTTCGGAACCAGTTCCTCTTGCCTATAAATACATTGATTCTTCAGACTTATTCCTTACGAATTTTTCTAATTTCTTCTTCTTCTTCTGCACAAAATTTCTTCATGTACGTTACTGCTGTTGAGTGGTTCGCTGACACCAGAGTTTAGGGTATCAATACACTGGTGATTGAGATCATTCTATCCTGGGAGGACATATTCCAAATCAAACCTCGGATACTAGAGGGGAATAATTTCCTTAAGGGGACACTGTGCATTTAGTGGGCTTGATCTTTTTCCTGATTCTGTTTTTCCAAATTGTGGTACGGTTTTTACAGATTTTTTGTTTTGTCAATTAATTTTTGTTCATCTATTCTTACTGCTTTATTAAACTTTGGTTACTTCGTGTTTCTGCAAAGTTTATTGAAATCAGTAATTCTGTTTAGTTTTTTAAACACAGATTAATAACAATCTTAAGGAAATTATTTTTTATATTTTTTTTTAATCTGTGTTTCTGGTGGAGAGAAAACCTTCGTGGTTTTATGCTCCTGTTAAGTTTGCAATTAGAGTTATTGCTTACTGAGTCATTTGTATCAATTTCTGTTTGTTACAGATTCTGAAATGGCTAATGACAATGTTACAGGGCTGTTGCTGCACCAACCCGAACTGCTGTACCACCAGCAGAGAAACCGGGAAAATTCTCTGGTGTGAATTTCAAAGGATGGTAGCAATGGGTATTTTTCTGGCTTACCACTCTTGGTCTGCTGAAATTTACCAAAGAAGTAACTCCAGTGTCTGCTGCTGAAATGCCAGACAAAGAAAAATTCATGATTATTGAAGCATGGAAACAGGCAGACTTCCTATGTAAGGGCTATATTTTGAGTGCTTTAGAGGATAATTTATATAATGTCTATAGTGCAATGACAACTTCGAAAGAATTGTGGGATGCACTTGAGAAGAAATATAAGACAGAAGATGCATGCTTGAAAAAGTTTGTGGTCGCAAAGTTTTAGACTATAAAATGTCAGATAGTAAAACTGTAGGATCACAAGTGCAGGAACTTCAACTTATTTTCCATGATCTGCTTGCTGAAGATATGGTAGTAAATGAAGCGTTTCAAGTGGCTGCAATGATCGAGAAGTTACCTCCTTCGTGGAACGACTTCAAGAATTATTTAAAGCACAAACGTAAGGAAATGAAGATTGAAGATCTTGTGATTCGGCTAAAAATTAAGGAAGATAACAAAATCGACGAAAAGAAGTCTCGTTAGAGTTCAACAGTAATTGGAGTTAATATTGTTGAAGAAGCTCCTACCAAAGACAAGAAGAGAAAAGAAGTCCAACGGACAGAAGTCAGAACAGGCCAGAAAAAGTTCAAGGGCAACTGTTACAATTGTGGTAAGGCTGGTCATAAGTCTTCTGACTGTCATGCTCCAAGAAAGGACAAAGACAAAGACAAAGGCAAAGGCAAAAGCCAAGCAAACATCGTGGAAGAGATGGAAGATGCAGATGACCTTTGTGCAATGATCTCGGAGTGCAACTTAGTTAGAAATCCCAAGGAGTGGTTTCTCGACTCAGGTGCCACTCGACATATTTGCTCTGCGAAAGAAGCCTTTGCAACGTACACTCCTGCTGAGTTTGACGAAGATTTGTTCATGGGAAACACAACAACAACAAGAATTGCAGGAACTGGGAAAGTTATGTTAAAGATGACATCCGGCAAGGTGTTGACTCTGAATAAAGTTCTGCATGTTCCTACTATTAGGAATAATTTAGTTCATGTTGCACTGCTCGTTAAGAACGGGTTTAAGTGTGTCCTAGTTAGTGACAAAAACTGTAATAATTAAGAATGAGAGGTTCTTAGGAAAGGGATACCACACTGAGGGCCTCCTCAAACTGAATATAATGGTTGTTGACAATATTAATAAGAATTCTGCTTCTGTTTACTTATTGTAGTCAAATGATTTATGGCATGCCCATTTGGGACATGTAAATTACAAAGCCTTGCGAAAATTAATTACTTTACAACTATTGCCTGATTTCAAATGCGATAAATTGAAATGTGAAATTTGTGTGGAAAGTAAGTTTGTTAAACATCCTTACAAGTATGTTGACAGGAATTCAAAACCTTTAGACTTAATTCACACAGATATATGCGATATGAAAGTCGACACCATCGCGTGGTGGGAAAAAATATTTTTATAACTTTTATTTATGATTGCACTCGATTTTGTTATGTATATTTGCTTAATAGTAAGTATGAAACAATTGATGCATTTAAGCAATACAAAAATGAAGTGGAAAATCAATTGAATCTAAAGATAAAACTAATTCGGAGTGATAAGGGTGAAGAATATGAATCTCCATTTGCTGAGATATGTTTGGAATATAGTATTATCCATCAAACTATTGCACCCTATACACCACAGTCAAATGGTTTGGCAGAACGGAAGAACAGATTTTTAAAGGAAATGATGAATGCCTTGATGATCAGTTCTGGTTTACCAAGAAATCTATGGTGAGAAGCCATCCTTACGGCTAACAAGATACTCAATAGGGCACCTCGTAGCAAAACGCAATCGATTCCATATGAGTTAATGGAAAAGGAAGGAAACCCAACTTGAAATACTTCAAAGTGTGGGGGTGTCTAGCCAAAGTAGAGGTTCATTTACCCAAGAGGGTGAAAATTGGACCCAAAACAGTGGATTGTGTATTTATTGGATATGCTGTGAATAGTAAGGCTTGTCGATTTTTTGGTTCACAAATCTGATAATCCTGAAATTCATGTGAATACGGTAATAAAGTCAGATAACGCAGAGTTCTTTGAACACATTTATCCGTATAAAACTGAATGTGAGAGACAAGTGAAACACCTAAAGGACCACGGAAAGAATCAATGGAAAATACACTACCTAATGAGGATCCTAGGCGTAGTAATCGCCAATGGCAATCCACTTCTTTTGGACCAGATTTTGTGGCATTCTTGCTTGAAAATGAGCCTCCAACATTTGAAGCTACTATGTCTTCATCTGAGTCAATCTATTGGAAAGAAGTAGTCAATAGTGAGATCGAATCAATTTTAAGTAATCATACTTGGGAATTGACTGATCTTCCTCCAGGAAATAAACCTTTAGGATCAAAGTGGATCTTTAAAAGGAAAATGAAAGTCGATTGGACTATTGACAAATATAAGGCTAGACTTGTAGTCAAAGGATACACACAAAAGGAAGGTCTGGACTACTTTGATACATACTCTCCAGTAACAAGGATAACATCAATTAGGATGTTAATAGCACTTGCAGCAGTGCATGATCTTAAAATCCACCAAATGGATAAAAAGACAGCATTCTTAAATGGAGAGTTGGAGGAAGAAATTTACATGGAACAACCTGAAGGGTTTGTGGTTCCTGGTAAAGAAGAGAAAGTGTGCAGACTTATGAAGTCGCTTTATGGGCTCAAGCAAGCACCCAAATAATGGCATGCTAAATTTGACCAAACAATGTTGGCAAATGGATTCAAGATTAACGAATGTGACAAGTGTGTTTACATTAAAAAATGTTCCGAATCATGAAGTCATTGCTTATCTATATGTTGATGACATGTTAATAATGAGTAAAGATATTGATGATATAAATTCTACTAAGCGTAAGCGGTCCAGCAAGTTCGACATGAAGGAATTAGGAGTTGCTGATTTGATCTTAGGGATCAGGATTCTCAAAACTCCTCAAGGACTAGCATAATCTCAATCTCATTATATTGAAATAGTATTGGATAAGTTCAAGTACTTGAATTTCAATGTTGTCAAAACTCCAATTGATTTAAGCTTTACATTTCAAAAAAATATAGGTGAAAGTGACTCTCAATTGGAATATGCCAGAGTGTTCGGAAGTTTGATGTATATTATGAATTGTACGCGACCAGATATAGCATGTGCTATTAGCAAACTGAGTCGGTTCACTAGTAATTCGAATCAAACTCACTGGATGGCAATGAAACGTTTATTAGGGTATCTAAAACATACACAACACTATGCTTTACATTATAATAAATATCCTGATGTGATTGAAAGATATAGTGATGCAAATTGGATCACTAGGTCAAATGAAGTAAAATCCACAAATGGCTATGTGTTACACTTGGTGGAGGAGCAGTCTCTTGGAAATTATCCAAACAGACATGTATCGCTCGCTCTACAATGAAATCTAAATTTATTGCTTTAGATAAGGCAGGTGAAGAAGCTAAATGGCTCCGAAATTTCTTAGAGAATATTCCATTCTGGTCCAAACTTGTGGGACCTATTTTCATACATTGTGATAGTCAAACAACAATAGGTAGGGCAGGGAGCGTCATGTACAACGGGAAGTCTCGTCATATACGACGGAGACATAACACCGTAAGGCAACTGCTCTCTAGTGGAATTAGCACAATTGACTATGTGAATTTAAGCGATAATGTGTCAGATCCAATAACGAAAGGCCTAGTGTGAGAGACAGTTGAAATATCATCCAAGGGAATGGGTTTAAGGCTTAGGACAAGTCAGCATGGCGGTAACTCTATCTAGCATACTGGAGATCCCAAGAGCTAGATTCAAGGAGAAAACAAAGTTGTGACTTACGGTTCGACATTGTCAATCAACTCAATCCATTCTCATGATGAAGACAATGTTTAGGAACAAGGTTAAGACTTTAAGGCTTGTTAATGATTTAATAAAGCTTAAAGTTTTTAATGATTTGCTAAGTTTGGTTGATTTGACCAAATAGTGTATCTACGAGATGACACGGTTAGAAATCACCGATGTGAGTGTGAAGTGTGAGCCGCTTTAAAGAGAATTTTATGTCAAAAGTCTATTCTCTATACACTCATGAAACCATGAGGTGTTCATGGATGAAACAAACACAACCGTAAGAACCATAAACGGTAAAGGGTTAATTGTGTGACATATGGTTGTCTAGGTATACACCGAATCTCAACGGTTCAAAGATATCGCATCTACTAATTGACCGATTATATCCGACATATGTTCACTACAGAAAGTCCAAGGGGAAACTTACTTATCTAGATGCAATTAATCCTTGCTTGTAAAGTACACACTCGTCCGTGCATTCCTTATGTTATAACCATTCCCCATTCATGTGGGGGATTGATGGGTATATAGCAAGAGTTAATGGGAAATGGAGGGAAGATGAAAAGAGAGGAACTTGAAAAGTCCTCTTATGCTTTAGTAAAAAGGCATTCTCCCTCATCAGTGGTGGAAGGAAAAATAGAAGAGTTTAAATAGAGAAACACCTCTATTAATTGTTAAAAGGGTTGGAAAGAGGGACCCCCTCGCACCGTCGTCGTCGTCGTGCTCGGCTCGACTTCGGCTTTGGTTTTGGCTTTTGCTTTGACTTTGGAAAATAATCGATCAAGAGATTATTTTTGGACAATATTTGTTTCAATTATTTTGTTAATTATTTATTTAATTAATTAAATTAAATAGCCAAAACTTTTCAATTAATTAGTTAACTAATCGAAACGTTCCAACCCGACTCGGATCCGCACACGACCCATTTTATTTAAATTTCTCGCCTTTGGAAATGACTGTTACGAAAGGTTGCAACTTTCAGAAATAGCCATGACCATTTGAAAGGTTGCAAACTTTTATTCATGGTCGTTTGGATTTTGAAAGATTGCAACCTTTCGAAATCAGTTCCTCTTGGCTATAAATACTAGTTATTCTTCAGAATTTTTTACTTATGAAAAATTCTGGTTTCTTCTTCTTCTGCACAAATATTTTTCGTGTACTTTACTGCGAGTGGATCGCTGACACTAGTATTTTGGGTATCAATACACTGGTGATTGAGATCATTCTATCCTGGGAGGACATATTCCAAATCAAACCTCGGATACTAGAGGGGAATAATTTCCTTAAGGGGACACTGTGCATTCAGTGGACTTGACATCCTCTTCTGTTTTATCTTTTACAGATTCAGGTATGTTTTACAGACTTTAGTTTTTTGTGAATTAATTTGTGTTCTTCTGTTCTTACTGGTTCATTAAACTTTGGTAACTTCGTATTTCTGCAAAGTTTGTTGAAATCAGTAATTCTGTTTTAAACACAGATTGGCAACAATCTTAAGGAAATTATTTAATTTTTTTAATCTGTGTTTCTGGTGGATACAAAAACCTTCGTGGTTTTATACTCTTGTTAAGTTTGCAATTTAAATTATTGCTTACTGAGTCATTTGTATCAATTTCTGTTTGTCACAAATTCTAAAATCGCAAATGATAATGTTACGGTGGCTGTTGCTGCACCAACCCGAACTGTAGTACTACCAGAAGAGAAATCGGAAAAATTCTCTGGTGTGACTCTCAAAGAATGGCAGCAACGGGTATTTTTCTGGCTTACCACACTTGGTCTGCAGAAATTTACCAATGAAGTAGCTCTGGTGTCTGCTGCTGAAATTCCAGATAGAGAAAAATTCATGATTATTGAAGCATGGAAACAGGCAGACTTCCTATGTAAGGGCTACATTTTGAGTGCTTTAGAGGATGACTTATATAATGTCTATAGTGCAATGACAACTTCGAAAGTATTGTGGGATGCACTTGAGAAGAAATATAAGACAGAAGATGCATGCTTGAAAAAGTTTGTGGTCGCAAAGTTTTTAGACTATAAAATGTCAGATAGTAAAACTGTAGGATCACAAGTGCAGGAACTTCAACTTATTTTCCATGATCTGCTTGCTGAAGATATGGTAGTAAATGAAGTGTTTCAAGTGGCTGCAATGATCGACAAGTTACCTCCTTCGTGGAACGACTTCAAGAATTATTTAAAGCACAAACGTAAGGAAATGAAGCTTGAAGATCTTGTGATTCGGCTCAAGAATGAGGAAGATAACAAGACTACCGTAAAGAAGTCTCGTAAGAGTTCGACAATAATTGGAGTTAATATTGTTGAAGAAGCTCCTACTAAAGGCAAGAAGAGAAAGAAGTCCAACGGACAGAATTCAGAATAGGCCAAGAAGAAATTCAAGGGTAACTGTTACAACTGTGGTAAGGCTGGTCACAGGTCTTCTGATTGTCGTGCTCCAAGAAAGAACAAAGACAAAGACAAAGACAAAGACAAAGGCAAAAGTCAAGCAAGCATCGTGGAAGAGATGTAAGATGCAGATGACCTCGGTGCAATGTTCTCGGAGTGCAACTTCGTTGGAAATCCCAAGGAGTGGTTTCTCGACTAAGGTGCCTCTCGACATATTTGCTCTGCGAAAGAAGCCTTTGCAACGTACACTCTTGTTGAGTTCGATGAAGATTTGTTCACGGGGAACACAACAACAACAAGAATTGCAGGAACTGAGAAATGTTGAAGATGACATCCAGCAAGGTGTTGACTCTGAACAACCTTCTGCACGTTTTTACTATTAGAAAGATTTTAGTTCCTGCTGCACTGCTCGTTAAGAATGGATTTAAGTGTGTCCTAGTTAGTGAAAAAATTGTAATAAGTAAGAATAAGATGTTCTTAGGAAAGGGCTACCTCAATGAGGGCCTCTTCAAATTGAATGTAATGGTTGTTGACAGTATTAATAAGAATTCTGCTTCTGTTTACTTATTGGAGTCAAATGATTTATGGCATGCCCGTTTGAGACATGTAAATTACAAATCCTTGCGAAAATTGATTACTTTACATTTATTGCCTGATTTCAAATGCAATAAATCGAAATGCAAAATTTGTGTGGAAAGTAAGTTCTTTAAACATCCTTACAAGTCTGTCAATAGGAATTCAAAACCTTTAGACTTAATTCACACAGATATATGCGATATGAAGTCGACACCATCTCGTTGTGGGAAAAAGTATTTTATAACTTTTATTGACGATTGCACTCGATTTTGTTATGTATATTTGCTTAATAGTAAGGATGAAGCAATTGATGCATTTAAGCAATACAAAAATGAAGTGGAAAATCAATTGAACCTAAAGATAAAAATGATTCGGAGTGATAGGGGTGGAGAATACGAATCTCCTTTTACTGAGATATGTTTGGAATATAGTATTATCCATCAAACTATTGCACTCTATACACCACAGTCAAATGGTTTGGCTGAACGAAAGAACAGAACATTAAAGGAAATGATGAATGCCTTGATAATCAGTTCTGGTTCACCAAGAAATCTATGGGGGCAAGCCATCCTTACGGCTAACAAGATACTCAATAGGGTACCCCGTAGCAAAACACAATCGATTCCATATTAGTTATGGAAAGGAAGGAAACTCAACTTGAAATACTTCAAAGTGTTGGGTTGTCTAGCCAAAGTGGAGGTTCCTTTACCCAAGAGGGTGAAAATTGGTTCCAAAACAGTGGATTGTGTATTTATTGGATATGTTGTGAATAGTAAGGCTTGTCGATTTTGGTTCACAAATTTGATAATTCTGAAATTTATGTGAATACGGTAATGAAGTCAGATAATGTTGAGTTCTTTGAACACATTTTTCCGTATAAAACTGAATGTGAGTCGACAAGTGAAAGACCTAAATGATCACGGGAAGAATCAACGTAAAATACACTACCTAATGAGGATCCTAGGTGTAGTAATCGCCAACGAAAATCCACTTCTTTCGGACCAGATTTTGTGGCATTCTTGCTTGAAAATGAGCCTCCAACATTTAAAGTAGTTATGTCTTTATCTGAGTCAATCTATTGGAAAGAAGTAGTCAATAGTGAGATCGAATCAATTTTAAGTAATCATACTTGGGAATTGACTGATTTTCCTCCAGAAAATAAACCTTTAGGATCAAAGTGGATCTTTAAAAGGAAAATGAAAGACGATGGGACTATTGACAAATATAAGGCTAGACTTGTAGTCAAATGATAAAGACAAAGGGAAGGTCTGAACTACTTTGATACATACTCTCAAGTAACAAGGATAACATCAATTGGGATGTTAATAGCACTAGTGGCAGTGCATGATCTTAAAATTCACTAAATGAAAGTAAAGACAGCCTTCGTAAATGGAGAGTTAGAGGAAGAAATTTACATGGAACAACCTGAAGGGTTTGTGGTTCCTGGTAAATAAGAGAAAGTGTGCAGACTTGTGAAGTCGCTTTATGGGCTCAACCAAGCACCCAAACAATGGCATGCTAAATTTGACCAAATAATGTTGGCAAATGGATTTAAGATTAACGAATGTGATAAGTGTGTTTACATTAAAAATGTTCAGAATCATGAAGTCATTATTTGTCTATATGTTGATGATATGTTAATAATGAGTAAAGATATTGACGATATAAATGCTACTAAGCGCATGTTGTCCAACAAGTTCGATATGAAGGACTTAGGAGTTGTTGATTTGTTCTTAGGGATCAGGATTCTCAAAACTCCTCAGGGACTAGAATTATCTCAATTTCATTATATTGAAAAAGTATTGGATAAGTTCAAGTACTTGAATTTCAATGTTGTCAAAACTCCAATTGATTTAAGCTTTACATTTCAAAAGAATGTAGGTGAAAGTGACTCTCAATTCGAATATGCCAGAGCATTGGGAAGTTTGATGTATATTATGAATTGTACGCGATCAGATATAGCATGTGCTATTAGCAAACTGAGTAGGTTCACTAGTAATCTGAATCAAACTCACTGGATGGCAATGAAACGTGTGTTGGGTATCTGAAACATACACAACACTATGTTTTGCATTATAATAAATATCCTGTTGTGATTGAAGGATATAGTGATGCAAATTGGATCACCGGGTCAAATAAAGTAAAATCCACAAGTGGTTATATGTTTACACTAGGTGAAAGAGTAGTATTTTGGAAATCATCCAAACAGACATTTATCGCTCGCTCCACAATGGAATCTGAATTTATTGCTTTAGATAAGGCTGGTGGAGAAGTTGAATGGCTTCGAAATTTCTTAGAAGATATTCCATTCTGTCCCAAACCCGTGGGATCTATTTGCATACATTGTGATAGTCAAGCAGCAATAGGTAGGGCAGGGAACGTCATGTACAATGGGAAGTTTCGTCATATACAACGGAGACATAACATCGTAAGACAATTGCTCTCTAGAGAATTATCACAATTGACTATGTGAAGTCAAGCGATAATGTGTCAGATCCACTAACGAAAGCCCTAGTGAGAGAGGCAGTTGAAAGATCATCTAAGGGAATGGGTTTACGGCTTAGGACAAGTCAGCATGGCGGTAACTATATCTAGCAGACTGGAGATCCCAAGAGCTAGATTCAAAGAGAAAAATAAAGTTGTGACTGATGGGTTCGACATTGTCAATCAACTCAATCTATTCTTATGATGAAGACAATGTTTAGGAACAAGGTTAAGACTTTATAGTTCAAGGAGAAAAACAAAGATGTGATTGACGGTTCGACATTGTCAATCAACTCAATCCATTCTCATGATGAAGACAATGTTCAGGAACGAGGTTAAAACATTAAGGCTTGTTAATGAGTTACTAAAGCTTAATGTTTTTAATGATTTGCTAAGTTTGGCAGATTTGACCAAATAGTGTATTTACGAGATGACACAGTTAGAAATCACCTGTGTGAGTGTGAAGTGTAAGCCGTTTCAAAGAGAATTTTATGTCAAAAGCCTATTCTTTATTTGACAGATTTGACTAAATAGTGTATCTACGAGATGACATGGTTAGAAATCATCTATGTGAGTGTGAAGTGTAAGCCACTTCAAAGAGAATTTTATGTCAAAAGTTTATTCTCTATACACTCATGAAACCAGGAGGTGTTCATGGCTTAAACGAACACAACTGTAAGAACCATAAACGGTAAAGGGTTAATTGTGTGACATATGGTTGTCTAGCTATACACCAAAGCTCGACGGTTCAAAGATATCGCATCTACCAATTAACCGAGTATATCCGACATATGTTCACTACGTAAAGTCCAAGGGAAAACCTACTTATCTAGATGCAACTAATCCTAAATCTATTAAATTTTAATAAATATTAAATTTAAACTCATAATTTTAACAATACAATGAATTCATAAGAAAGAATCTTAAATTGAATCCACCTCTATAAGTATGAGATAGCAACCAAGAAACTAACAACAAGATCAAATAAGAATGTTAAAAGAGTGTTATTGTGATTCGAACAATGATTAGTTTTAATTATTAATATGAGTTATAAGAGTATCTTGATTATGATATATTACTCGTTTGATAAATTACGTTGTCGAGATTGATTATTTTAAGATTGTTATTTCACCCTTAAAATAGTATTATGATAAGTCTTATCATAATAAAATATAAAATAAACTCATCTTAAAATTAATTCAAGAAATACCCATTCTCCCAACAAAAAAGATTTTACAGCTCATACCCCATTCATTAAGACAAATAATTTTCGCTTAACTGATACTAAATCAGTATCATATATTATATTGGTATCATTAAGGCTGATAATTTCGCTTAATTGATAATATATATATA
>NW_006239390.1:3957-39698 GCF_000226075.1 Solanum tuberosum | reverse complement strand
TACTAAATCAATATATATATATATATATACACACACACACTGTATTGGTATCATTAAGGTTTCTTGTTCAGAAATTACTCATTAGTCAATAATAATATAAGAGTATATGTATATTGTTGTGGTATCATTAAGGATTCTTGTTCAGAAATTTACTTATTAGTCAATGATATATATATGTGGCATCATTAAGGTTTCAAGTTTACTCAACTTCTAAGTTAAAATGAAAATTGACAACAACATATAATTAGAGGTTTTAAAAAGGGCCAGCCTAGTCCTACTCGGCCCAAGGAATTTGATGGGCTAGCCCTTCATTTGAAAGGACTTGAAAATGTTCTACCCAATCCTAGAACGCGGGCTGGGTGGGCTAGCCCTTTTTTTTGCTTTTCAAACTTAAATTCTATGACATCAAGAAAATGAGAAGATTTTTAAATAAAATATGGCAACAATGGTGGTGTTTCAATAATACTAGCAAAAAATTTAGTGTGATTAACATGCATCTATGATACTTGATACGTGGGATACATGTATCTGGTGTGATGCAACTCAAATACAACAACGAGATAAAAGAGTAGCAAGCGAGATGGGAATGAGGTCAGGGCGCGGGATTTATCAATATATCCAGATACATGCGAATCCACTTGGATACAGTGTATCTAGAACAAATTACACCTAATTTTGAGTCCACGTACCCCTAGATACATGTATCTAGACACACCATAATCTGGTAAGATTCGTACTATTACAACATAGTATGCATCTAAGTAATTAGCTCATATGCTAGTGAAATTTATGTAAGTTACCCCTAAATAAATAATTTTGATCCATAAGCTGACCCCAGCCTGACCCCAATCAAGTCTCAAAGACTTATATAAGACAGGGCTTATAAGCCCTACTCTTAAACGGACTAAGGGTATACATGCCAAACCGTAAAGTCAAACCGAACCGACAAACCAAATCAATCGGAAAAAAAACCAATTCGTGGTTTGGTTTGGTTGGTTTGGTGTTGGAAAAAAAAACGACCACTCTTGGTTAGGTTTGGCATTCAAAGAAAAAAAGTAAAACTAACCCAAACCAAACTGACATAATATAAATATATAATTTTATTTTATTTATAGATAAAAAATATTATTTATAATCTACTTTGTTAATATATTTTTAGTTAGTTTATAGTTTTCAATGTTTATATATATTATTCCAAATTTGGGCTTGTAAAATTTTGTAAATATTTTATTTTGTATTAAGATCAGAAGTTACAATGGTATTGTTATAGTTTTTCAAAGTCGAAGTTAACAATTTACTTTGTAAATTTTTCGTTTTGCATTCAGTTTGATTGTAGTCTTTAATCTTATTAATTTAACATACTGAATGTTGATATTTCAAAAAAAAACAATTGTACTCATGTGAATTTTATCGTCTTTTCAAAGATTTCTATTCATTTAATATTTTTTAAGTTTAGCTTATCACACAGGTAAGTGAAAATATATTTGATCTCTTTTTTAAAGAGCGTATAGTTGTATAAAACCGAAAGAACCGACTAAGGCTGAAATCGAAAAACCTGATTTTATGTGGTTTGATTTGATTTTTAGATTTAATAAACTGACATAATTGGGTTAATTTTTTTTTAATGAAAAATAAAACCAAACCGACCTATGTACACCCTTAAAATGAACTTGAAAATTCATATTCCATTCCCACCCCAATAATGGATTGGGTTGGATCAACCCCATAAATTAAGCTCATTGATGGCTTTATGTATAACTAAATAAGTATCTAAAAGGGAAATATTAAACCCATTTTGATGGCTTTACGTATAACTAAATAAGTATCTAAAAGGAAAATGAAAAAAGTGGGGGTGCTGGCAAGTGAGGCCAAAGTAAGCACAATACATGTCCATGTCAGTGGCCACAACCTTCTAACCTGCCTAGAGAAATTCAACTCTGAGAACTGACACACGATACATGTCCATGTGAGTGGCCACTACCTTCTAACCTGCGTAGAGAAATTCAACTCTGAGAACTGACACACGATACATGTCCATGTGAGTGGCCACTACCTTCTAACCTGCGTAGAGAAATTCAACTCTGAGAACTGACACACGATACATGTCCATGTGAGTGGCCACTACCTTCTAACCTGCGTAGAGAAATTCAACTCTGAGAACTGACACACGATACATATCCATGTCAGTGGCCAACACCAATTCAACTCTGACATGGACACTACCTTCTAACCTGCCTAGAGAAATTCAACTTTGAGAACTGACACACAATACATGTCCATGGCCACTACCTTCTAACCTGCATAGAGAAATTCAACTCTGAGAATTGACACACGCGTAGGCATCGGTGTTTCTTTTGTTTGGCACAACTGGAGGAAAACACCAGGCAAACCACCCCCTTTTTAATTAAATTTTCTGATTATAGAAGCGGTTTAGGGTTGGGTAAGGTATCGTGTGCAATTCTCAGCTCCACACCCCCGTGTGACAATTGCATGCACTTTTGCTTTCAGAGGCGTATCCAGGAGGGGTTCACCGAGTTCACGTGAACCCATGCTCCCCTCCTGAAATCATAAATAGTAGTGTTATATTTTTAAAAAAATATTAAATATAGATATGTGAACCCATAGTTGAAGTATCATACCGTGCGATTATGATTAGGTGCACCTCTCTAAATGAGTTTAGAAATTTGAATCTTTTATTTATCTCATTTTATTTTCCTTTCTAAAATTGGGTAACGCCTCTTTAAGTGGTTTGGATAGGTAAAAATAATTTTGGACCTATAATTTTAAAATTTTCAATTATTTTTAAGGGAGAAGGGACAGATTTACCCACGAACTTTAATAAATGGTACGTCTATGCCCTCCGTTATGGATCTTTTCATAATAGTGCACCCATCATCTCAAAATTCTAAATATGCCTCTGTTTGCTTTTACTTTTAAACCATTATGTTTCCTTTTCAATATCCGATGTGGGAAAAAGAGGCCACTAAAGTGATTTTGTATGAAGGCTGTATTTTGTTCTCTTTGACTGCTTCTGTTTTTATCCAACCTCCATCGAAGTGGGAGCTTACACACACTGTATAAAAGTAGAAAAATGGAGAGGTTCGCGCTTCACTACTTCTCCCTCCCCTTTTCTCTGTCACCCATCAACTGAAAGAAACGAATAACCCAACTATTATTAGCACTTGTATACTTTTCAAGACTAAAGAATCAAACCCCAAACCTTCTGATTCAGTACAACGCTGAATGATAAGCAGTGGGGTTTTGGCTCACTTGTATTCATATTTATTTCTGGTTTTAAGCGAACATGAACTGGGAATCAAAATTTGACTCTGTTGGAGTCATCTAATTTTGCTGATCTTCTGGGTTCTATTCCTGATTGGTTTGGCATTAGGCTACAGGTTCTGTTCAATAACTGGTGCTACCTATTCATTCAACTATTGGTAATTTGACAAGTTTAACTGTTTTATACATACATACATACATATCTAATAATGGTCTTAGTGGAATGGTGCCTTCAAGTTTAGTGTCACTTGTCAAGTCTTTCAGTTCTTGATGTCTCACACAATGCACTTGCTGGGTCAATTCCTGCATCATTTGGGTCTCTTGAGAACCTTACTTTGCTTCATATGTCTTCAAATTTGCTTGTTATATGGGAAGTAATTGGGATATTCAATTTTCTTGATATATCAAACAACTATTTTCAAGGCAAAGTTCCTCAGTACTGGCAAAGCAATAGAAATTGCCGATATTTCACAATTTTGGAATGCCTAATGCTATGGACCTTCCGGTTCCTCAATCTGAAAACAAGATTCATTTATTATTTATTATTTACGAAAATACCCATAAATCATTGATAACAAATTTAATTTGTTCTTCACGTAATAAAATTGTAAACAAAAAACCTTTCACTGTGTACATTGAATCTGAAAGTAAAAAATTGCTTCGTATTTCAAAAATATTTAATACATCTTTCAATTGCTTAGTTGTTAGATGTAATTATTTCAATCTTAATGTTCTGTTTCTCTTATCTTTCATGATAGTAAAAATCTTTTCACATTCTATAAATTTGCACTAAAAAGAGTATATATTCAATCACATTATCACACGGTCTATCAAACTAAAGTAAAGGTTTTTCATTAGTTATATATTCACAGCTTATACCACTCTTAAAAGTTTTCTCATCAGCATGCATCATCACCTATATATTTTCTCTTTTAATTTTAGGTTTTAATTAGTGAATACTATTGATTTTTGAGTTCAAGCATTATATTATTTCATGATGAAAGTGTCGGGGGCAAAACACGTTGTTGTTTTGATAATGGTATGAGCCTTTATTTGGGTAGAGAAACATGTTGGCAGTAACTCACATAAATTTTGTATGATATTCTTAGTTATTTTTCGGGTTTATATGATGATAGTTCTTTTAGGATAATGAGTTGTAATATTATGTGTGTTTTACATACTTTTCAGTAATATTTCATACAGTTAATTTGCCGAAAGTCCCTTTTTATGTTGTACATATTTGTGATTTATTTTCTGGCTTTGTATTTTATAATAGATTCATTTGTTGGGCTGCAATTATTTTTTTCTTTTGATAGGCTTTAGATGATAATCTCTTGAATTGTTTGTCAAAAGTTTTTCCTTTTGTAATTTTGTGCTTTAATAGGAAGATTTGGATTAGATTATGAAATGACAATTTTTTGTATTAAAATTGCATATGCTTGAAGATATGTTGCATGGAGGATGAAGACGTCCACACATAAATTGAAACTTATGATTCAAAAAAATAGTAATTAAGTCATAGGTCTCACACTATCTTTGTAGTTGTTTTTGATGGAATAGTCTTAGGGAGGAGCTCACTTAGATAGATGAACACAGATTTCGGAAGAAGGTAACTACAAACTAAGAAATCTATTTGACGCCACACATCTCTGTGACAACAGTTTGGTGATAGCTTGGGTTTAGCACCAAACGGTTGTTTTATATATCCCTTGTATTCTCCAATTTAAATTTCCGATATAGTTGCATGATTTCTCCTAGAAATATTACCAATCCAATCAAATGAAATTGTTAAGTCTCGCAATAACTTTTAAGAGATATAGAAGTACTTTATATTGTATATCTTAATTAGTAGAAACATAACATAGTATGACTTCTGAGTTTATTCTTAAGGATTTAATAATATGTAATTATGCTAAATTTTTATACTTCTTCAACTTCTATATATAGCTCAATTAACTTCTAAAATATGTATAATAACATTATAACTTAATGCCCCCAAGTTAAAAATTAAATTATCAAAATGTCCTTATAAACTCATAATATTTATGGACAAAAATATAAATATACATTAATTGTAATAAATATTATCACATTCTATTTAACGCTATTGTTATATATATATATATATATATATATGATTTTTTTACTTCACTTAAAATTACTCTTACAATAATTCATACAAAAATTGAAAATATATATTGTAATAAAAATAAGAAAATTAATTGAATACAAACTTTATGTCTATGTATATTCTTATAAATCATGAGTTTGTATTTGATGTGGCTATTAGCTTTCTCTGATTTTCATCAGTCTCACTTGCTATGTACGTATAATATCTTTAGATTATAGGCTTATCTTTCATTTTGGTTCTTGTTTTTATCTATTTAATAATGTATAACTCACATAAATACCATAGTGTAAAACCTAAATTACCTTCTATCCCTATTATTTTTGTAATTTCTATCTAATAATTAAGATCTATAATTTAGAATATCGATTATTTCCTATATAATTTTCACTTTCAATTTATTTTTTTGCTTTATTTATTTTAATGTAGTATATAATCATATGTATTGTAGTGGTGTAGTGTTGTCAAGCATGAACATTGAAGTATTTTTGTTCAATTGTCAGATATCATTTTCACATATTTTGAACTTAACTATCAAATAGCTAGAAAAGTATCACATTCATGGAACTTTTTCTTTATTTTGTCTTTTATTACTCAATACGTGTTGCAATAATTTTAGATGATTACGTAAAATCTTGTACAAAATAACTTGAGATACACGTGCAACGCACGTGTCTAGAGACTAATACTATTAAATGCATCAATTAAATCTTTATCTCTTTACGAGATCAATAATAAGTCATGCACTCATGAGAAGACTAATGAACACAATGTACACTTCTACATCAATAATAATGCACGCACTTATGACAAGACTGCTTTAGAAATGTCTTTCGAGAGAGAATAAGACTACTTAGCATAGCTCACACGTGCAACGCACGTGCCCATGACTAGTATAATAATAATAATAATAATAACAAACTATAATGGAGTAACAGGAACATAACACGATGAATCAAATCCAATCAACCCATAAAACATAACAAATTCAAAACCAAAACCCGAACAGTAGCAATTTTTTAGAAATGAGGATTGAATATACACAAATATTAACCAACATTTAGAGAAAGAAATAAAAAGATCAACTATAATAACGCTTCTAATTAGGGGTGGCAAATGAGTGGATTGGATCGGATTTGGATGGATTGAATATGGATTGAGTTAAAATGGATTGAATCATAATCCACCCATATAAAATATGGGTGAATATGGATTTGGTCAAATATGATTTGGGTAAAATGGTTGTAACCTACTTTAATCTCCTAAGGCCAAAAAATATTAAATCAAAGCTAAGTTGTTAATACCACTTTTTAAATATTTGTTTTGATTTTCTTTTTTGAGAAAAAGGATAAATATACTCCCGAACTATCGTAAATAGTATCTAAATACCCTCAGTTATATTTTTAGAACTCTGATGCCCCTACGGTCTAATTTTTGGAGCGTGTATACTCTTTGGACTAACGAATCGGAGGGACACGTATCACGATCTTAACAACCTATCCAAAATTTATTTAATTTTTATTTTCAATTAAAAAATTGACCCGAATTATAAAAAATCCACCCGAATAATTTTGGAGTTATTGTTGTTGGTTGGAGTGGAGAGGGGAAGGTTGTTCTCTGGCATCACTACTTCACCGGAGAAGACAAAGAGAATGGGGTGAAGGAAGGTTGTTTGGTGTTGGTCAAAGAGAGGAACAGGGGTCATTTGGATGATTTTTTTTGGTGGGGTTTTGTCGAAGAAAGGAGTGGAAAAGGGGGTATTAACACCCCGCTATTTGAAAGAGCTAAAATTAGAAAGAATCATTTTTGGAAAGAAAGAAAATCTTAAATTTGGCAAGTATGTTAAGTATGAGTTTCACGTCAACTTCAAATGACCATAACTCCTAGTACATGATGAGTTAAGTGGGCTACAAGATATCAAATGAAAAGTCTTTGAATTATCTTTCCAACGCCACCAAGTTTGCTAATTTTTGAGTTCGTATGAGGGAGATATGCTCGTTTGAAGTCGGGCTACCGGATAAGGAAAGTCAATCGGAATTTAGAGGGGTATTTTGGTCTTTTCATTACCCAATTAAATTATTTCATTTTAGTAAGTTATTTGGGGTCTAAACTGAGTTAGTTCAGTTTACGCAATTAAGAATTACGCTAGGGGTTTGAGAGAAGAGAAAAGAGGAGAAAAGAGGAGAAAAGTCAAGGTGTTCTTAGAGATTTCTTGCGAAATCGAAGTCGTTTCGCCAATGGTTGATCCCTAAAGAGGCATGTGAGACTTTCATAGCATTGGGTTCGTTCACCAGCGTGCCAATCATGCTTATTTCAGCGTAATTCATTCTAAAAAGTTGAAAGTTTGATGATCTTGAATTGTGTTCTTGAAATTGGCTTTCATTCTTGAGTTAAGATGAGATTGATGAGTTCTTGAGGGAATCATGTCGATTTTAGAGTTATGTTTTATTAGATTCTTGTGTACATGTATAGGGTATCTGAATCTAAAGAGAAATTGAGAAAAAGAATCGAATTTAGGCGAATTGGAGTTAAAAACGAAGAAGGAAAAAGTCGAGCAGATTTTGGCACGCAAGTCCTCGTGGACTTGCTCCCCAAGTGCACAAAATCCCCTCTGCGTCGCGAAGAGGACGCGGACTCCTCTGTTTCAAAACTATTTTCGCGACCAAATATCAAAATGCATCTCTGCGTCACAGACTTGCTTCTAGACAGTGATTTCTTGATCGTTTCTCATGTTTAACTATCTAAAAACACTCCTAAACATCACGAGATCTTTCCTATCATAAATCACAACCTTGAATTCATAAATCAAATTCAAGGTAGTGTTAAGAGCCAAGTCTAGAGAGTTCTTAGAGTCTTTTTAAAAGTCTTTTGCAAACGTTTTAAACTTGTTTTAAAGACTTGAGCATTGAGTTGAGTAAGAGCAAGAGTGAAGTTCATTTCTTCAAAAGATTATATGGGAACTAAGTATTCCCAAAAGTTAAATTTTTTTTACATATAAATAAGACAAGAAACACTGATTTCCAAGAGAGCTTTTAAGCTAATTTTTGAGTAATAATCTCAAACCACAGAAAGAGTTATGTTTTTAAACATATGAGCTAGTATATTTTGGGAGTAGTATTGAGCATCGATTTGGGGACAAATTTGAGTTCAGATAATTCAAAGTCTCCATAAATCGTGTAGCCAACATGGATAGAAAATGGTCATACTTTTTAGATGTTTCCTTAATGATTTTAGCATAGACTAGTGCATCAACTTAGTGAGTTAGGTTCTATACCCCCGACAAGGTATAAGACGGCCCTGGCAGCGTGAGGCAAGACGTTGTACCATCGCTTAAGCTCATAGAGATGGTTGTCGGTTAGAGAAACTCCCACAGAGATATTTTGTATTCTTATATACACAGAGTTACTTGTATTTTCATATACAAACTGAGTTATTATGTGTTTTTCAATATACTGAGTTGTTATTTACATGTTTTAAAGCTTTTCTCTATAATGCATCCTCATTACTGTTTTATATTGAAATGAGTTGAGTTGAGACAAGGTAAGTTTCTTCAGTTCCATTTCAAGCTTATGTCTTGTTTTAGTATTCCCCTCGCATGCTCATACATCCAATGTACTAATGCCATTTGGCCTGCATCATTTTATGATGCAGATACACATAACTAAGATCAACATCCAGCGCCTCGTTGATCTAATTGAGCATTCAAAGTCATTTGGTGAGCTTCTTTGCTTTCTGGAGGATCCCTTTTTACATTGCTTTAGTATTTTCAGTTGTTAGGATGTTCGGGGGTCTTGTCCCAACATCCCTTATAGTTTTAGAGGCTTCATAGACAGATTGCTATAGTTCTTTAGTCTGGATATATCAGTTGTTTTGATTTTAAGACTTGAGTTGTCATTTTGGCTAAGTTGAATTTTATTTCCTAAAACATTCTCAGTTTATCTATTCATAAAGTTTATTTAAGATTGTATTTAAGTACATTGTCCACCTTCTTCACATAATCTTTAGGATCTTGCATCTCTTCTCCATAATCTCCTCTATCAAATCTACGTCTCGACACAGAGAACCTCTTTGAAACAATTTCTCCAACAAAAATCTTCATTATTGTCAAAAAGGTTGCGGCTAGAACTACACCCACCAAGATGAACACACATCTCTAACCTGACTCCATCATTGAACCATGACTCTGATACCACTTGTTAGGACCGAAATAAGCAGGTGTAATGCGAAAGCTAACAAAGCAAACCTCGCAAGACCATGAGTAAGAATACAAACGAGAAATACACTAAAAGACACACAGATTTAACGTGGTTAGGTCAATTCACTCAAAATATAAAATATAGAGAGAAATAACCTCAACCAATTCACTCAGAATACAAGGAGGCTCACAAATTCTCCATATAACCGAGACTCTCAAAACCCTAGGACTACATTGTGAATGCTAATTAATTTAGAAAGAACAAACATATATTTATAGAGTCCTAAAACCTTTCCTACAAGAAAAGGACTAGTAAAATATTAAAAACTTTTCCTAAAAGAAAAACTTATTTATGGTAAGAAAGTCAGGGAAAATAAAACCCAACACTCGTTAGGACCGAAATAATTAGGTGTAATGCAAAAGCTAGCAAAGCAAACCTCGAAAGACCATGAGTAAGAAGACAAACGAGAAATATAGTAAAAGACACAGATTTAACGTGGTTCGATCAATCAACCTACGTCCACAAACGAGATGAGCAATCCACTATAAATATGAGAGTACAAAATATAGAGAGAAACAACCTCAACTAATTCACTCGAAATACATGGGAGGTTCACACAAGTGATAACCTATCAAACTTGTGTCCCACAAATTCTCCCCCTAACAAAAACTCTTAAAACCCCTAGGAACTACATTGTGAATGCTGATTAAGTTAGAAGGAACAAACATATATTTATAGAGTCCTAAAAATTTTCCTACAAGAAAAAGACTAGTCAAATCTTAAACCTTTTCCTAAAAGGTAATCTATTCATGGTAAGAAAATCAGGGCAAATAAAACCCAACAAGCACCTCCATTTATGTTTGTTTGTCTTGGTCTCTTACTCAATGTATTTTATTCCTTCAACTTTGTTTACATGTATTACCATGTGATATCTCTTCGTTGGGTACTTGTGTTGTAATTTTACTTACTTGTTATTTATACTTTCATTGCATTCGGAGCTCAGTCGGCCTATATCTATTGAGTATTGCTTGTTGGTACTTATACTACACTTCTGCACTACGAGTTCTCATCATTGATTTGGATCTCGTGCAGAATAGTTTTTAAGATTTGAAGATTGGGGTGAGCTCCCAACGTTCGGAGCTGTCGATCTCCATCTATTTTGGTATGGACTAGTTTTTATGTTGTATTTAGAGACTGTTGATATATATTTTGTATTTGTAAAAGTCTTGTACTCCTGTTCTGATTAATGCCAGGTCTTAGGGTTTGTTTTGTTCTATATATATATATATATATATATATATATGCTTACTTCTCCTTCTTCTCTTTGTTGTTGTTCTCTGCTTTCCTTATCTCTCATTCGGCGTGATAATCTGTTACTCTTGGTTTCAGGCCATAAGGTTTGACTTATCTACTGGTGGGATATAGTAGGTGTCATCATGACCTAAACAATCGGATCGTGATAAAAATATATATTCATATCATAAGTAAACTTCTGTGACAATCCAATAATACTCAAAGTTACCTCTTGCCTGAATGTACCACACAAATCATAATAGATTAATTTAACTTATCACTTCCTGTAACGACCCGTAAGGTCATTTTTGGAAATTTTCGTAAAATTACCGTTTTACCCCTCTCAATAGTTGTCCCAAGTCATTTAGAATTAGTCGG
Source organism: Solanum tuberosum (assembly GCF_000226075.1). Lineage (NCBI taxonomy): Eukaryota > Viridiplantae > Streptophyta > Magnoliopsida > Solanales > Solanaceae > Solanum > Solanum tuberosum. Next base: position 28,421 of record NW_006239390.1, on the reverse strand, counting down.
TGAAGTTGGTTTGAAAATTTATGAGCTATTTGTTAATTACGATTGTTTAGTTGACGGGTAATTTTAAATAATTAATTTTAATTGATAGCTAATAAGCTAAATTCATTATTTATTTAATAGCTTATGTCTCTTGGCCTATATATATATATATATTAAAATAAGTAATAGGGCTTGTCAGTTTTTAATACTTAAGTATTAAGAAATTTGTTTTATTATCAGATTACAAAATATCTTTTTGATATGTTGAGATAACTAATTAAATATTATCTGTATTATATTATATATATGAATATCATTAGATTTATGATATTTGAAGGGTTTGAAACTTAATCCTAACCTTGAAAATTTAGAAAAAAAAAAGTTGAAAGAGTTGGCACCAAAAGTTAAGAACTTGATCATAGATTCGTGCACTATGATTTTTGGGTCTATGTTAGACATATAGTGATACGAGTGTTGTTAGTTTCAAAACCTTACTGTGATTATTTACTTGAATATATTGTATTGATTTGGAAGCTCAGCGAAAAGGGAAGGCCCAAGTCCCGGAGTGATTGTTTGATTGTTTGAGGCAAGTGGATTTCTAAACCCTTGTTAAGTGTATGGAATTCATGTATTTCCTTGTAATATGTGTTTAGGGTAATGAGGCTTGGTGATGGGTTGACTTGTCCACATTGATTAATTCTAATGATGAAAAAGGGATAATAAAAGGCAATGTGATCAATTGTTTGTGTGATGTGTTGAGAATTGTTTGAAAGGCTTGTTGAATCATTGTTGATGTTGTATCCTGATTGTCTTGTTGTGAATTGTGCAATGTTATGAAAATGGTCATCTCCTCATTATTTGTGTGAACATGTCATTTGCATTGTTCTGAGACATGGTTGTGACAAGAGTTATGTGCATTGAGAAAGAATAAGAAAATAAAGAGGATGTACCATTTCGAGGGACGTATCGCGCGCCGCGATGGATACTATATTTCGAGGGACGTGTCGCGCGCCGCGACGGATACTATATTTCGAGGGACGTATCGCGCTCCGCGATGGTTACTATTATCGAGGGTCGTATCGCGCGCTGCGATGGATGCATGGACAGATATGTCCCCCATGGGTCCCGGACTAATAGACAGCGGGTGTGTATCATTAGGTCAGACATGCATCACTATACTTGACATTGCATTTCATTGCATTGCACTTCTTTATTATTGGTGAACTTGATCTTGTGTGTTGCTGATCTTGTGAGTGCCTTTCTGTGGAACTTGTGACTGATGAATATTGAGCTTGTTGTTGAAGATATGCAATTGTTTGAGTGTTGTGTTGAGCTATGTGCTTTGTAAACTGTGAACTGTTATGTTGGTCTAGTACTAAGTAGGTTGTAGTTGTGGAGGTGGTAATTGATGAATATTGAGCTTGTTGTTGAGAATATATGATTGTTAGAATGTTGTTATTGAGATATGTGCTTGTAAATTGTGAACTGTTAGGTTGGGCTGGTTTTATACAGATTGTAGTTGTGAAGGTTCGGTTGGGGTGTAGGGAGTACTTGCATTCTATCCCCTTAGCTCGTGTTTAGAGGTTTACTTGCTGAGTACCGTGTGGTTTGGAACTCACCCCTTGCTTCTACAAATTTTTGTAGGTTACGAGCCTAAATTTTTGTGGTACTTGTTATTCTCTTCTTTTCCGAGGCTTCTTGGAGATTTGTGAGGTAGTTGTTTGTCTTCTCAGCGATCCTTCTTACTCCTATTTATGATCTTGTTCTACTCTAGAAACAATGTCATATGAGACTTGTATTTTTCTTTTGATTCAATTGTAATACTTTAGAGGCTTGTACGTGTGACAACCAGATTTTGGGGGTATATTTGAGTTTATTATAAAAATTTCCGCATTTTATTGTAATGGTTGAGTTTTAGGCTGACTTGTCTTGGTGGGTTAAGACGAGTGTCATCACGTCTATTTTTGGGTCGTGACACTTCCTCTATTTTCTTTTTAAGAGGAAAGATTTCTTAGTCATTTTTCCTTCTAAAAGGGACCCACATGTTGATAGTAACTTCACTTTCAATGAACCGTTATGTTCATTCTTTAACCAACCTCAAAGATCTATCCATAATAAATGATTTAGATTCTAGTGTATAAATAAGTTTCATTCAATTTGAAAAATATTTTCTCTTACGAATAAAATTAATATTGTTCAAATATGTGAAATCATACTAACAAAAAGTATGTGCATCAATATACCATTACATTGATTTAGTATAAAGACTCCAGTAGAGATAAATTTTAATCTTAGCATAGTGTATTAGACTATCTTTGAAAAGAAAAAAAAAATGGCCAAATGCCCCCTCTCCCCCCTTTCCAACCTATTATCGAGCTTTTAACTATAAACTTATATTTCAGAGGGATTCTATTTTTTTTCGTTTAAAATTTGTAAATAATGTATACACAAAAATTGATCCTTCGGATTATTGATTATTATAACACTTGCCTCAAATCTTTCAATTATTTCTTCGCTTTATTAATTTATGAAAAATTGAAGAAGAAAAAAATCATTGTTCTTAATTGTGTTCATCGATTTGTGAAAATTTGTGAAATTTGTGAATGTGATTAAGTTTGGTATATTGAATCTACACATTACTTGTTAATTAATTTAAAATTTGGAGTGAAGATTTGAGGCAAAAATCAGAAAACTCCATTGACGTACGAAACTGTCAAATTCGAAATGTTTTTGTAAGTTGCTGGGTTTGAATTCAAGTCTGAAAATTTTCATTTGCAATTACTAATATGTAGAGAATAAATTGAATCCTTTATGGAAATTCCATTGCTTAGTTTTTGAGTTTGAAAGCATTTAGATCAATGATTTGAGCTTATAAAAACTTAACGAATGAATGAGGAAACACGAATTCATGGACAATCATTGTTAGAGAGTTTCAAAGCTCAAGTATGAATTTTCGAATTTGTCGATAAATTCATCTTCTTGAGCGATTACTTCCTCGTCATCATCGGCTCGTTATCATCCATAGAAGATTAGGATTGTAGAAACTATCAATCCTTCTTCTCCATAGAAGTGAGAGGGGAAGTGATCCCCCATTAAAAGGGGATCATTTTGCTTATAAAAATAAATAAGTAATATATATATATAATAAAAACAAATGGTCATAGTTTAGGGGACATTTGGCTATTTTCTAGGAAAAAAGATAACTTTTCTCCGTTGATATTTTATTTGGGAGCATTAATGTGACTCTTCATCTCGTACGAGTATACACTTCATAATTACTCTTTTTTTGTTCATTTTTATTTGTCATTTATTCTTAAAATATATTTTTATTTTTACTTTTTTGACATATAAGAAAAGACAATTATTTTTTCCATATTTTGTCCTTAACATTAAATATTATTCTCCGAAATTATTTTTAAAAATCTAATATATAACATTAATTAATAGAGGTGGTATGATAAAATACTTATATCAATAATTATTTTCTTAATAGTATGACAAGTTATACAGTGACAAATAAAAATAAGCAGAAGGAATATTACTTTATGCGTACATATCACAACAGTATACCCTCAAAATTGGAGAAAAACATGATATTGTAGAATAATCCCCACTCTGCATTTATTGACAGTACTGTGCCAAGAAAAAATAACATTGTAGAATATTAGAGAAAATGACATAAATGGTCCCTAAACTATTACTTTAAATTTAAAATTAATTCCTTAAGTATACACTTAACAGATATAGTCCTTTAACTATCTACAATCTTGTCAAATTTGATTTGTATCTATTTTTTATACACATAATTAACAAACGTCGTAATTCAGCTACTCTCTCTCGAGATTTTCTTTTTCTCTCTTCTTTTCTTCATTGTCGCTACAATAAAGAAAACCCTAGATTCATTTCTTCAGATTTCACCATTATTGAAAGTTCAAGACAATGATTCTACTATCAGAGTATTGTGCAGTTTGGTGCTGATTTTTAGTGTAGTGCTGCTGTCTGTGCAGAAGTTTGGTGCTATTTAATATGCAGTTTGGTGATGTTTTTGGAGTTGTTTTTTGTGCAGTTTGGTGTTGATTTTTTTTATGGTTTGATGTTGTTGTCTAGCGATGTGTTATGTACAGTTTGGTGCTGCAATTTGATCAAAGTTTGATAGCTGCTATATTTTTTTTGTAGTTCTAAGCTATTTTCTACATAAAAACTATTGAAAACAGGGTATTATTGTTCAGTTTAATTGCTAATTTTTAAATTTTTCTGCAATTCTAGGCAGTTTCATTGATGTAATGACTGATTATTAACATGAAAATAGAATCATATTTTTTGCTTACAATATTTCCTCAATTGTGTTCGTTACTTTGCATTTAGCTTTAACTTGAATAAAATAACGACCGACGACACAATTACAGTAAGACAATGGAGAAAAGAATTGAAAAAAAAAAGTGAGGAAATAGAGAGACAATGGAGAAAAGAAGTGGAAAAAAAGAAAGTCAGGAGATAGAAATTGAATTAGAATGTTAGTTAACGGTGTTTGTTAACAGTTTAAAAAAAAATAGATATAGACCAAACTTGACAAGATTGTGGATAGTTAAAGGGCTATATTCGTTATGTGTATATTTAAGGGATTATTTTACACGTAGTGTAATAGTTTAGGTACCATTTATGTCATTTACTCTAGCATATTATTTCAACACTTTCATTTTCTTCTTATTAGTGGTGGATTTGGGTGTGGTTTTTTTTTCCGAGAAATCTAATATTTTTTTAATTAAATCTTGTATTTATATTGAAAAATCATGAATTAAATAAGAGGTAAATGTCAAAAACACACTTAAACTATTCCTTTTTTTTTAGAAAAGATATAAAGTGACACATGAACTTGTCCCGAATTTTTAAAAAGACACCTTAACTATGCAGGCGTCTTATTACCCCACTAAATAATCTTGAACTGATATTATAAAATCTTATTATTTTAACTTTTTTTCCTTTTTATTTTTTCTCCTTCTTTCTTCTTTCTTCTTCAAAAATTCATTGTCATCTCCATTGAAGTTTTTCACTTTCAATGTCACCATTTTTACTACAACTTCACCCTTTTTTTTTTTTACTACTATTAGTTTTACTCTCTTTAAGTTTAAAACTTTATCTAAATATTTTCTTACATTTCGAACAATTTGATAAACCCATTAGATTTCAAGATGATTAGGAAGTATCATATAGTTTTTTTTATCCGATTTTGATTAAGTTCTTTCAATTTTCGGGGAATTCATTGATTCTTTTAAAATTATCATTTCTAATTTTGAAGTTATATGAAAAGGATAATTGATGATACCTTCAAAATTTTAAATTTTCTTAGAAAAATAATTAGTTTTGTTATCAATAATTCAATAAAGTCTAGAAAATAGTATGAATTCGTTTTTATTAAAAAGTCACTAAAATAAAGATTTTGACTTGAGAAGAAGAAGAAAAAGAAAAGAAAAATGGGAGAGGGATTCAACTTGACGTGGGGGGTGGGGTGAGGGTGGGAAGTGAAGAATTAGAAAGAAAATGGAGGAATGGATCACTTGAGAGTGGGGGCTGAAAGATGAAATCAAAATTAAAATATGTCAAAAAGTAAGAGAGAGAGAGATAAAGAAAAAGAAAAAACTTGAAATGAAAAAAAAATACATTTTAAATTAAATTAACACGTGTCATGTAATGATTGGTGTGTGAACACACTTGCTTCTTAAAATCTGGGGCTGATCGAAAAATGATATAATAATATATGTTCAAAATTGTTTTGTGGGGTAATAGAGCAGTTGCAAAGTTAAGGTGTATTTTTGAAAATTCGGGACAACTTCAATGGTTACTTTATATCTTTTCTCTTTTCTTTTTTAGTTTCATATTTAAATTATTGAGAGTTTGAGTTTCATACCTAAACTATCACTTATTAGATATCTAAAAATAATAACTAACTTATTATTTGAAGGGATGAAGTAGGAATTTTTTTAAAATATATATATATTTTTAAAATAAATAAATTAATTGGGGTAGGTTGTATGGTGAGAGGAACTGGCGGACTGGGGTAAGAAAAATATTTTACATTTTATTTTATAATTTTTTGGGGTGAATAATAATAATTTAATCCCGAACTTTAATTAATACTAATAATTTATTTAATTTTTATCAAGGTGAAATATTTTGTCCATGTGGAGTGTGATGTAACAATTATTTTTTAAATAAAAGAGAGACTGTATTACACACACTATGATGAGAGTATAATAAAAGAGAGAGGTGTGTTTCTCAAACTAATAAGTGATAGTTTAGTATGAAACTCACACTCTCAATAATTTAGTATGAAACTCAGACTCTTAATAGTTTAAGTTTGAAACTAAAAAAAGAATAATTTATGTATTTTTTTTTTATCCTTCTATAATTATATAACGCTTAAACTTGACTCATTCATGAAATATATATAAAAACACTTAAATTTAACCCACACTATTTATTGAGAACTCAATAATAGTGTAAGCTTTTGATCCAATGACAAAAATGAGATCTGCTTATATTTGTTGCCCTCCCCTCCTTGATGAGGTTTCGATTCCTCTTGAACACTTATAATTAAATTAGATACGGATTCCGTGTCAGCACGGGCCCAATATATGTTACTCTTTTTGTTTTAATTTATTTATGTGATATATGTTGAATTTGAAGTTAACCAATTTCTTAACATGCTTTTATCTATTAGAGTCAACAAATTTTTTTTCAAAAGAACAAAATTCTTGTGCTTATGTGGATGCGTCGCTCAATTTCCCAAGACTAGAGAAGGGGATTTTCCTACAAAAGAAGTGGAGTGTCTATTGGAAGTTTTTTCCAGAACCTTATAAGGAGCTCAAGGGCATCGTACTCAGGGGATACGCACTCGGCACACTCAGGATTCTGTCTTTAGTCAGTTGGTAACTTTCTGAGCCTTAGTGCGCATGGCCTTGCTTCCTTTGCGCTCACCAATGAGCAGTGAAAGTCCCGGAACTTGTTAATTGACTGGCTGGCTTCTGAAAGCGCCTTTGGAGAAGCCTTTGCTTGTAACCAAAGCTGATGGGCAGGCCTTTTCTTCGCATAGGCCTTCTCTATAGTACTGGGGCTAACGCGCTAGGTCGAGTGGTTGCCGAAGCTTGCTTGTTAGTATAAAACTAACGAAACCTCAAACCAACCAATATCAAGACTCCTCCATCAGGTCATTTTCCGGAAACCAAGCCTTCTGAAAGAAAGCTCATTAGAAAACTCAGTTGACGAGGCCTGTCCCTTCTCCAGCTTCTTGTGGTCTTTCCCAGGCTTACCTTCTACTGGGTACTTTACCATCAGACCAACATTCTGTTTCTTCTCTGCTTCAGTCTGTATTATCAAGAAGTACGGGGGTTCTTGTAAGTGGGGTCAGCGGTTCCAGTGACTCAAGGAATAGGGCATTTTGGCACTGTTGAAGTTTTTTTTTTATATATATATAGAGAGAGATTTTTTAAGTTGTTAATTATTGTGATTTATAGTATTTTTTACGTATTTTTCACATAATATATATTACTCCTTTTGTGTTGATTTATGTGATACAAATGAAATTTCAAAAGTCAATCAATTTTTTTATAAATTCTTTTTGATATTTAAGTTATTAATTATTGTGATATATAATATCTCTCTCTTTATCCCAATTTATGTGGTATAGATGAAATTTTGAGAGTTAACGAAATCTTTTTATATATTTTCAAATCTTTTCAAGCTATTAATTATTACGATTCATAATATTTTTTACATAATTTTTAATATATATAGTGATAATAGATAAAAAAAGATTTTTAAAATTTAAATTACCAAACTACCCCTGACTACAAGCAGACGGGTTGACGAAGTCGTGCCTCCTTGTAGTCTCTTCTATAGTATATATATATAAGTAATAAAATATATACATTTGCGGGTTGAAATATACATATTTTAAATTTTGGATGTGTCGTGACTTTCAAAAGATTGCAAGTTGTAGGGACAATTATGGATCTGCTAAAGCATTTGCGGGTTGAAATATACATATTTTAAATTTTGGATGTGTCGTGACTTTCAAAAGATTGCAAGTTGTAGTGACAATTATGGATCTGCTAAAGCATGTCCCCACTCCCTTTCCAGAATACTTTATTTCTAAAAAATAATTGGTCAATTCATTAGCGTATGATGAGAAAAGAAGAACTTCATTGCTTTGAATTGGTAATATTTTGGGCAACGAAAAACTTGAGTCTGCACTTGAAAATATAAAAACATTATAGAGTAGTGTAGCAACATACATTTGTTTAACTATGGCTGTTTTTGCATCTGTATCATACTTTGTTTTGATAATCCCCTTTGTCACTTCATTGTCTTTCAATTTTGATAGTTTTAATCCCAATGATCAGAATATAACATATGAGGCAGATGCTTATCCAAACGGTGTAATTCAGCTCACCAAAAACGAGCAGGGTAGTGGTTTAAACGATAGCATAGGCCGAGCTACATATTCTAAAACACTCTATCTTTGGGACAAGGCTTCTGGGAATATCACCGATTTCACTACTCACTTCTCCTTTGGAATCAATTCACTGGGAAAAAACTTATATGCTGATGGTCTTGCCTTCTTCCTCGCTCCTGCAGGTTCAAGAATTCCTGATAAGAAGTCAGCCGCAGGAGGCGGCCTTGGCCTTGCAATTGATAGTCGACAAAATACATCGAAAAATCATCCTTTTGTTGCTGTTGAGTTTGACACCTTTAAGAACTATTATGATCCACCAGGTGATCATGTAGGTGTCAACATCAACTCCATGGTATCTGTTGTTAATGTGACTTGGTTTAGTAGCATTCCAAATGGTAAGAGAACTGATGCCTGGATTACTTATAATTCAACCTCAAAAAATCTTAGTGTTGTCTTCACCGGTTTCCAACCACAAGGGAATACCACAGTCACTTTCCTGCAGACTCTATCTTACAATATTGATCTGAGGGACTACTTGCCAGAATGGGTCACTTTTGGCTTCTCAGGTGCAACAGGATCCCTCTTTGCATTACAAACCATTTATTCTTGGAATTTTACTTCTTCTTTAAAATATAATGACAACATAACAGATCCATTTGTGCCCCTACCAAGCCCTGTGCCACATCCAGATGTATCCCTACCAACCCCAGATCCAGATCCAGATCCAGATCCTTCAAGCAAAAAACTGTCAGGACTAGTAATTGGATTGATTTCTGGCGGTTGTGTTTCGGTAGCACTATCTGTTTTGATATTGTTTGCATTTTGGAGAAAGAGGAAGGTCAGAGAATATGAAGATGAAGATGAAGATGATATTATTGACAGTTCCATGACTAATGAATTTGAAAGAAGCACAGGACCAAAGAAGTTCTTGTACAGTGAGTTGGTTAGATGTACAAATTACTTTTCGCGGGAAGAGATGCTTGGGCAGGGTGGGTTCGGAGGTGTTTATAAAGGATATCTCAGTGAATCCAACTCCTATATTGCTGTTAAGAGGGTTTCAAGGGAGTCAAAGCAAGGAATAAAAGAGTATGCATCAGAAGTCAGGATCATCAGCCGGTTAAGACATAAACATTTGGTGCAACTCATTGGTTGGTGCCATCAAAAAAGAGAACTTCTACTTGTCTATGAGTTTATGCCTAATGGAAGCTTAGATTACGATCTCTTCAAGGGAAGAAGCCATTTGACATGGTCAATAAGATTCAAGATTGCTCAAGGCTTGGCCTCAGCGTTGCTTTATTTACACGATGAATGGGAACAATGTGTGGTGCATAGGGACATAAAGTCGAGCAACATTATGTTGGATTCCAATTTCAACGCTAAACTTGGGGATTTTGGTTTGGCTAGGCTAGTTGACCATGATAAGGGATCCCAAACAACAGTTTTGGCAGGCACGATGGGTTACATGGCTCCTGAATGTCTCACCACTGGCAAAGCTAGCAAGGAAACAGACGTCTATAGCTTTGGTGTTGTCGCATTAGAAATAGCTTGTGGAAGGAAACCTATTGATCCTAAAGCTGAGGAGCATCAAGTAAATATTGTCGATTGGGTTTGGAGACTTTACGGGATGGGAAATATTCGTGAAGCAGTTGATCCTAGACTCTCATCAGAGATCAATGAAGAGGAGGTGGAGCACTTGCTAATTGTTGGTTTATGGTGTGCTCATCCAGATAACAATTGCAGGCCTTCTATTAGGCAAGCAACTCAGGTTCTTAATTTTGAAGCTCCGTTGCCCACACTCCCTCCAAACATGCCTGTACCGACATATTGCAGTCTGCCACAATATGGACCAACTACTTCATTTGCATCACCATACGACTCTAATGGTCCTGGGATATCTGAAATACACTCTTCAGGGACTAGAGACTACACTGGTTCTTCAAATAACACAGCAGCTTCTGCAGCATCTTCGCCTTCCGCATCACTTTTGTACACACGTTGATATTGTCTTATAAATGAACAGGTCTTTTATTTCCCTGCATTCAATCTTTCAATTGCAGTGTCCAACTTTTGGTCTATGTATTCTTTATTATTTCTACTTTTATGAAGATGATTGAATGAATCACAATTCTTGTTCAAAGTTTACATTAAATAGTGTAAATACTCTTTTCCTAAATACATGTCTCTTGAGCTTAATTGTAATCTGATTTGTGTACTTACATCCTGTATCATTTGTTTCCTCGTGGACAAAATATCTAGCTGGAAAAGACACATGTTCAAGAAGTGTGTGACCATCTCATCTAAAAGCTTAAGCGATTTTTGAGAGCGCACTTTTATCATTAATTTAGTTATATTCTCAACAAGGCAAAGGCCCATTGAACTGATTTTATGGAAAACATCAACGTGCATACAAAAGTGCTACTAAAGATGAAGATGAAGAGGCTGTGTTGTATGAAGAATCAGTATTGTGTGTATTCATTTAATATCATCGAGCATGGGTGATCTCAGGACAATCGGTATCATATGGTGGTAGATATTGTGATGAAATACAATATGTTGGCACAGGCTTGTTAGGAGGAAGGGCAGGCAATGGACCTTCAAAATTAAGGACATGAGTTACTTGCCTAATAGAAGGCCTGTAATTGTTTTCCAGATGAGCACACCATAAGCCAACAATTGGCAAGTGCTCCATTTACTTTTCATTGAACTTGGATGATAGTTTAAGATCAACTACTTTACCAAGATTTCTCATCCCATAAAGTCCCTAAACCCAATTAACAATGTTTACTTGATGATCTTCAGTTGTATGATCGGTAGGCTTTCATCCACAAGCTATTTCTAATGAGACAACACCATAGCTGTAAGCATATGTTGTTCCCATCTCCAAGTTTAGCAATTAAATCAGTACGAATATCCAACATAATATTGCTCGACTTTATGTCCCTATGCACCACCTATCCTTCCCATTCTTCGTGTAGATATAACAACGGCTAAGGCTCGAGCAATCTTGTATCTTATTGGCCAAGTCAAATGGATTTTTCTATTGAAAAGATGGGTATCCAAGCTTCCATTAGGCATGAACTCATAGGCAAGTAGAAAATCTCTTTCATCATGACACTAGCCAATGAGTTGCACCAAATGTTTATGTCTCCTGACTTCTGATGCATACTCTTGTATTCCTTTCTTGGACTCCATTGAGGCCCTCTTAACAGAAATATAGGAATTGTATTACCTGAGATATCTGTTATAAACCCACCCCGCCCAAGCATCTCTTCCTGCGAAAAGTTATTTGTACATCTAGCCAACTTACTGTACAAGAACTTCTTTGGTCCTGCACTTTTTTCAAATTCATTTTGGTGAGTTCAGTAAACTGAGTTCAAAAGGAAGAAACATGTATTTATAAGATACTTAGAACACTTCAAAAGATATGTTCTATTGATGAATTGGAGAATGAAAATACTATTGAAATTGAATCACAAGATGTCACATTTCTAGAAAATAATTTTCCTCAAAAGGGTAATAAATGAAAGTGAGACTCTTTACAAAATGTTTAATCCAATAAATTAAGAATTGTTTCCTGATCCAATTGAAAGTTTGAAATCCCAAAATCCTATGGAGGAATCTGAACATTAATTATGTAGATGTACCAGTGAAGGTATTTCGAAACAATCTTATGAGATTAAGGACCATGTTTTCTTGTTATCTCCCACAGAATTGGATGAACATGTTATAATACTCTAGAGGTTTGCCTAGGATATGATAATATTTCAATATTGTAAAATGACTTGATTGTTATACTATTCTCATCAATATTTGACTCTTGAATTTATGTTTTATTAGGGAATAAAGAATACTTGTTGCTTCCTCTAAAATTAGGACTTTATCAATTTCAACTATCCTGTTACTATCTTTGCTATGAAATGGTAATATTTTGCTGACGAAAAAAATTGACCAACTCCTTATTCTGCACTTGAAAAGATGAGAAAATGAAAGGGATATATTCAGTAGTCTAGCAATCTGATAAAACATTTCTCTAACTATGGCTATTTTTGCATCTTTATCTGCTCTCACATACCTTGTTTTGATAATCCCCTTTGTCACATCACTGTCCTTCAATTTTGATAGTTTTAATCCCAATGATCAGAATGTAACATATGAGGCAGATGCTTATCCAGCAAATGGTGTAATTCAGCTCACCAAAAACCAGCGCGATAGTGGTGCAAACTATAGCATAGGCCGAGCCACATATTCAAAAACACTCCATCTTTGGGACAAGGCCTCTGGGAATGTCACAGATTTCACTACACACTTCTCCTTTAGCATAAATTCACAGGGCATGAACATATATGCTGATGGAATTGCCTTTTTCCTCGCCCCTGCAGATTCAAGAATTACTGATAACTCAACCGCAGGAGGCGGCCTTGGCCTTGCAAATTATTATAGTCGACAAAATACATCAAGAAATCAATCTTTTGTTGCTGTCGAGTTTGACACCTTTAAGAACATTGATGATCCACCAGGTGATCATGTAGGCATCGACATCAACTACATGGTATCTATTGTTAATGTGACCTGGTTTAGTAATATTCCGAATGGTACGAGAACTGATGCCTGGATTACTTATAATTCAACCTCAAAAAATCTTAGTGTTGTCTTCACTGGTTTTCAACCACAAGAGAATACCACAGTCACTGTCCTGCAGACCCTATCTTACAATCTTGATCTGAGGGAATATTTGCCAGAATGGGTCACTTTTGGCTTCTCAGGTGCAACAGGAACCTACTTTGCAATACAAACCATATATTCTTGGAATTTCACTTCTTCTTTAAACTATAATGAAAACATAACAGATCCAGATGTACCCCAACCAAGCCCTGTGCCAGAAGATACTCCAAGCAAAAATAAGTCAGGACTAGTGATTGGATTGATTTCTGGTGGTTGTGTTTCAGTAGCAGTATCTGTTTTTATATTGTTTGCATTTTGGAGAAAGAGGAAGGTCAGAGAAGATGAAGATGAAGATATAATTGATGGTTCCATGACTAATGAATTTGAAAGAAACACAGGACCAAAGAAGTTTTTGTATGGTGAGTTGGCTAGATGTACAAATAACTTTTCGCGGGAAGAGATGCTTGGGCAGGGTGGGTTTGGAGGTGTTTATAAAGGATATCTCAGGGAATATGACTCCTATATTGCTGTTAAGAGGATTTCAAGGGAGTCAAAGCAAGGAATAAAAGAGTATGCATCAGAAGTCAGGATTATCAGCCGGTTAAGACATAAACATTTGGTGCAACTCGTTGGTTCGTGCCATCAAAAAAGAGAACTTCTACTTGTCTATGAGTTTATGCCTAATGGAAGCTTAGACCACCATCTTTTCAAGGGAAAAAGCCATTTGACATGGCCAATAAGATTCAAGATTGCTCAAGGCTTGGCCTCAGCGTTGTTTTATCTACGCGAAGAATGGGAACAATGTGTGGTGCATAGGGACATAAAGTCGAGCAATATTATGTTGGATTCCAATTTCAATGCTAAACTTGGGGATTTTGGTTTAGCTAGGCTAGTTGACCATGATAAGGGATCCCAAACAACAGTTTTGGCAGGCACAATGGGTTACATGGCTCCTGAATGTGTCACCACTGGCAAAGCTAACAAGGAAACCGACGTCTATAGCTTTGGTATTGTCGTGTTAGAAATAGGTTGTGGAAGGAAAATGGGCTTGGAGACTTTACGGGATGGGAAATCTTAGTGAAGCAGTTGATCCTAGACTCTCATCAGAGTTCAATGAAGAGGAGGTGGAGCACTTGCTAATTGTTGGCTTATGGTGTGCTCATCCAGATAACAATTGCAGGCCTTCCATTAGGCAAGCAATTCAGGTGCTTAATTTTGAAGCTCCATTGCCCACACTCCCTCCAAACATGCCTGTGCCGACATATTGCAGTTATGGATCAACTACTTCATTTGCATCACCATACGACTCCAATGGTCCTGGGATATCTGGAATACAGTCTTCAGGGACTAGAGACTACACTGGTTCTTCAAATAACACAGCAGCTTCTGCAGCATCTTCGCCTTCCGCATCACTTCTGTACACACGTTGATATTTCCTGCATTTAATCTTTCAATAGCAGTGTGTTGTTTTTGCTCTTCGTATTCTTTATTATTTGTACTGTTATGAAGATGATTGAATGAATCAACAACTCTCGTTCAAAGTTTACATTAAATAGTGAAAATACGTACTCCGTTCTTAAATAAATCTCTTGAGCGATCAGTGATATATTCGAACATGGATTAAAAGTTGAATTTGATAGAAGCAAAGAATCTTTAAGTGAGCTAGCTTGTACTAAACATATTTTGCATCAGAATATTGATAAACATGGACATTAGCTTGATTGCAGTCTGGACAGGACAATAAATCTGATTTGTGTACTTGTGTCCTGTATCACTTGTTTCCTCGAGGACAAAATATCTAGCTGGAAAAGACTCCAAATATGTTGAATTGTGTGACCATTTCATGTTAAAGCTTAAGCTATTTTTGAGATCACACTTTTATTAATATTTATGTAATGGAAAAGGATAAAAAAGAATGTCCTTAAACTATGTGAAATATATAAAAAATGTTTATACTTTGATTCAAAAATGCTCTCCGTTTTAGACTCTTTTCCGTTTATTTAATTATATTCTCAAGGCAAAGGCCCATTGAACTGATTTTGACTGAGATATTATTCCAACTTAAATTAGTGTTTAAATATACATTAGTTTGCTCCAAGTAAACATGGGGCAGTTTTAGTAGTAAATCGAACTCAGTTTTCTCCAATATAGATTAAATTTTTACCTGCCTCGATAAGTTACAATTTTTTCTGGTGTAACTTTATCATTTCAAACCATAAAAGCTCGAAAGAATTTGTAAATGTGACCAACTAGTTTGTTCAATACCAAAAGAAATGATGAAATTAGATTCGGAGGGAATTATGGCTTATTCAGAAAACATTTTCTTATGGGATTGAGCTTGGAGGAGGGTGGTCGGGCACGCTGGGAGTTTGAGGGTTGGAAGTGAGGAGCGAGGAGGAGATAATTATCATGGAATGTCACTTATGGAAAACAACTTTCCTATTATAAAGAAAATGTTCTGTTTCGCAATTTCTTGAAAAATATTTCCCTCTTGATCAAATTCTAACTTCTAATCCAAATTGGATTTTAGAATTGAATCATTCGTGAGACATGTCCTTAAAATACTACAATAACATACCCGAAGAAATACCATAAAGTGGAGTCTGAGGAGAATAGAGTGTACGCAGACCTTAGTAACAGTTAGTAGTATATATTTCTTATTTAAGTTTGAGAGAGTAGAGTGGATAATCAAGACAGGTATAAAATGACCATATATCATCTTTATAGATTTTTAATATATATATATATATATATGTAAAGTTTTATTAGATAAATTTAAAGCCTCATATATCCACCAATTTCTTTGAACCGGCCCTTGTAAAAGTTATAGGTGTATTGTATTAAATAAAAAATACATTGTTATATTTATACATAAGAGTCCTAGTTAAGTTGGGCAGAAAGAATGACAAAAACTAAGGCATAAATAAACATTAATTAATTCGTATTAGTAAAGTAAACGTTATCCTTCATTGTTAAAGATGCTTAAATCTATTGTCAATTAGTAGGATGTTTTTCCTTTAAAAAAGAACAAATTAAGCGAGTGGCGTAAAAGACGTAGGGCCTGTAAAAGCTTATTTAACAAAGAGGGGTCAATTTTGCATGCAGTAGGGATTTGTTGTTATTACAATACTTAGTGGAGAAGAAAGGGCTTACTAATTTGTGTGTGATGATGGGTTTTCTCATATTTACTCTTCAAATATTAATGGATTTCCTGGCTTGGTAAGTTCACTTGATCTCTTTCTCCATTAATGGTAAAAATTGAATCTTGTTAAGTAGAGTAGCAAAAAGGAACAAGATTTTAACTTTTTAGTACATATTTGCATGATTCACGCAAGTTGTTATATATTTTGCAGGCCCCTACTCGCTCTGGGATATCCTCTGTAAGTCTCACTTTCCTTTCAACTATTTTTGCTTCAGCTTTTAATGTTCACCAATTCTTTCAGATATGCTTCAATCCGGGCGATTCAGACTGACTCCAAGTATCACATGAGAAAGCTACTCACATACTGGATTATCTTTTCTCTTTTCCACCACATATTTGACAAACTTATTCAATGGTACCCCAATGTGCTCCATCTACTCTTAATTAGCTGTTAAATTCTTATGACACACTCTTTTTCTTTTTTTTTGGCTTCACGAGCCCGATATTCCGGATTCGCGCAGCATAGCGCTCCTCTCAAGGATTTTTCCATACTAGGGCCCGAACCCAAGACCAAGTGGTTAAGGGAGGACCACATCCCTTGGTGGTTCTTATGACACACTTATTTCAAGTTATATGTCTGTTCTTGCTTCTATTTCTTAAATTGCCTTGCTGAGAAGTTGAGGATTTCAAGATTTTGTTGAAGCATTTTGGGGAAAATTGTACAATATTCGTGGTTGAACATGAGAAACAACTCCACCAACATGGATTATAGTGCAGTGGTGGAACTGCTTCCCTTAACCAGAAGTTTCGGGTTCGAGCACTGGGTAGTGGGTATGGAGAAAATCTTGTTGGGAGTGCCACCTTCGAATAGGCACTGCACTGCGCGATCCAGATTTAGCTGGAGCTCCAATGTGGGCTCCAGACACCGGGTAGGAAATCCAAAAAAAAATAATAGATAGAAACAACTCATGTTGAATAGTATTCTAATGTCCTTCCATTTACTTTGGCAGGGTTCCTCTGTGGCCATATATTAAATTAATAACCATATGTTGGTTGGTGATACCGCAGTTTGATGGCGCGTGTTATCTTTATCAAAAACTTATTCATCCATGTTTGCTGGTGAAACTGCATGATGTTATCACTCAGTTTTATGGGTTTTGTTATGTTTACCAACGCTTTCTGTATGTATGTTTGTCTGTCAACCTTCAAATTGTGGCTGACTGGTTGAACAAGCCAATGGAGGATCCATCTCTCAAGAATGTATCATTTCTGACTACAGCAGAGAGGTATCTTGAAGAAAATGGATCTGATGCTTTGTTGAAACTTATTGCAAACAAGGTATGTCAGATGTTACTTCAGCATTGAGTAGCCAGTACATTACTAAACTGGACACACACTTGTATGTACATCAGCTAGTTATATGAGAATTAAGATTTTTAATCCATTTCAGTCGCCAAAAGTTAGATTCCCAACATTACATAAGCAAATGTATACATTCCACTGGATTTTATTGCAACTTTGGGCTTTACTATCGGTGTACTTATCATGATGTCCTATTTTCAGTGCAAGGATAATAATTTGAATCATCATGCAGAAGAGATCAAGACTACTGATACTAGTGTGGAAGCAGGAACACTTATCCCCAACCAGGTGCTTCAACTGTTGTTCCGAGCTCCCTGTACTGTATGAAACAATTTTTAACTTCTTGTGGTGCTGCTTTATATGCATTTTCACTCAATAATGAAAAAGAAAGTGGCATCAGCTAGCAGTTTTAGTTTGGATTGAATAGTGTGCATGTTTATGCAATCATGCACTATTTTTTGAAGCTTATTTCCAACAAATTCAGGAATGCTTTGTTGCCAGGGGTCAGGTCTGTCTGCCCTATGTCTGTGTTTCATAATTGGTATACAACACTTCCAGGATTTTTCCTGGATTTTTTTTTTAAAAAAAAAACCCGAAGGAATGCTATGTTTGCATAGATGCAGACATGCATGCAGTGTCCCTTCCAACTAATAAATTATTGAATGTACATGAGGAATAGGTTGTGTAAAGATTATGCAGCTATCAGTTTACTAAAATAAAGCATGAAAGAGTGCATTTTCCATTGTTTGTAACAGATTTTGTAGTAAAAATGATTTGTCATGAAACAGATTTTCCTTTCATTCCTTAAAATCTGGTAAATAACAACCATAGTGCCCCAAAACAGACATGTATAAGGGTCATATGGTAAATGGCATGACATTTTTTGGATAGATGGAGCATAATGGAGAATTGTAATTTTCCTTGATTTGTACTTCTTACTAGCTTCTTGGTACTGATTTCTAATGAAATTTTTGATACATTATCCAAAAATAACAACAACAGACACTGTGTGAAGGGGCTTGTCCTGTTTGGCAAAATATCAAACCGATGGAACACATGGCAAAATATGAAGCAGCTCAACCCAAACAGGTTGTAATTTTCAACCCTTGAATTTCCTTGGTTACTTTTTTGGAATATTATGATTTATGGGTTCACAAGTAAATCTCTAGATGCAATTTTTCAGCAAACAATAGGTGAAACATTAATCAATCTGATTAGTGATGATTGATTACAAGGAGAGAGCTTGAAATCCCATGTGAAAAGCTAATTAGCTGCTACTGATACTTCTGGTGGTCAAGTGAGGAAGAGTGCTAAATGAATATTAAGAATTAACTCTAAATGAAGGCAAAATTAGGCTCATCAATCAATGTAATTGTGCAAGATGGCAATTGATAATACACACTGAGATCAAGTGCTCATTTAGACCATGAAGAAACTTTGTATAATGCTAAAAAGAATCACCGAACAACCTGAAACTGAAGCTGGCAGACTTGGTAAAATTTATCGCTTTTGAAGTTTGCAGTTCGCACTAGATTCATCTATCTTTGTATGCTCTCAAGTGTTTATTTCTCCTGAGAACATTTGAAGCCACTAAAAGGGGAAAGAGTTGAAGCTCATTTTTTTTTTGTAAACATCAGTAACACATTTATTCTGCCTAATTCTTCTATAATCAATCAAAACTAATCCATATACCAGTGACTAAAATGTTCCCTGTGTAACTGCAGGTTAGAAGTGCGAGGGAAAATCTAATTTGGAGTGAGAAGAAAACGATAGGAATGCAGGTCAAGGAAACGGAGGTTCCAACAAAGCAGACAATCCAGCTTAATCAGGAACCAGCAAGACATGTAGCCGCAGCACAATCAGAGCACAGCAATAATGAAAAATTGGAAGAAACGGTCCACCTAGCAGGTGTTGATCAGCAAGAAAATCAAAAGCAACTGAAGAATGCTGATATTGCTGTTCATAATTCTAAGCTGTGGTGCCCTGGGGAGATTGCTATGGCTGCACATCTTGATGGGATGGAGCACTTGGCCAAACACCAATTATCTATGAGTTCTATGGCTGTGGCAGAGAGGTACCTTGAAGAGAATGGATCTGATGCTCAGGAGAAACTTATTACAAACAAGGTATATCAGATGTTACCTCAGCAATGAGTAGCCAATTTTTATCGAATTGATTCTTCCCAACACTCATTGTCAGTGTACCTATCATTATCTCCTGTTTGCAGTCCAAGGCAGAACGGATCCAGGCTACTGACACTTGTGATAAAGCGGGAGTACTCACCCCCAGCCAGGTATCTTTTCTATTAAGCCTCTGGAGAAACCGAAACCAGTCACACTTGCTGTTGTTCCTGACTCCCTATAATGTATGAAATAGTCGTTAACTTCTTATGCTGCTGCTTTTGGCGTTTTTACTTCATAATAAATCTGAAAACTACATTATCACTCGAGTACTAATTGAATGTCTTGCATAGTGTAATTAGTACATGATGCACTAACTTATGAGATTTTCTAATTTCCAGCAAACTTATGAAATGCTTCCTCTGAGTAGATGCAGTGTACCTTCCAACCCATAAACTATGCAGCTATAACTTGTCTTATATAAAGCATTAAAAATTATGAGTTTTCCTTAATTAAGAATAAACCCCATTCTTATCCCTTTTGGGCGGTTAATGAAAATCATTTCATCTTCACTTGATATCATTCCTTACAAATCCCCTATAAAAATCATAGTCCCCCTAAACAGATAGTGCGCGAAGAGGGTGGTCCTGTTTGTGAAGACACCAAATCTATGGAACAGATGGCAAAACATAAAGCAGCTGAGCCCAAAAAAAATTACATTGTTACTTTTATGGAATATTATGTGTTCACAAGTATTGCTATGGATGCAATTTGTCAAGCAAACCATAGATGAAAATGTTAACCAAGCTGCTAGGTGTGATCGATGACTAGAGGAGAGCTTGATGCTCCAACAATTAGGTTCTAGTGATGCTACTAGTGGCCAAGTTAGGAAGAGTGCAAGATAAACCTTAACTGTATATGAAGGCAAAAAATTAAGGTTCATCAGATAAGCTGAATGAGCAAGATGGCAATTGATTACGCACACTGGTACTAAGTTCATTATCATTTAGACCAAGAAGAAACTTTGTCTATGCTAAAAGAATCATCAAGCAACCTGAAACAGAAACTGTTGCACTTTGAATAATCAATGCTTTTTGAAGTTTGCACTAGATTCAGTTATCTTAGTATGATCTCAAGCCTTTGTTTGTCCTGCACATTTGAAGCCTGGGAGATTATTGAAGCTCTTAATTTTTTTAAACATCAGTACCACATTTATGCTATTCTAGTGCTTGTTTTATATAAGCAATCAAAAGTAATCAGTATGCCAGCTATTAAAATGTCCCTGTGGTAC
Organism: Solanum tuberosum; assembly: GCF_000226075.1. Lineage (NCBI taxonomy): Eukaryota > Viridiplantae > Streptophyta > Magnoliopsida > Solanales > Solanaceae > Solanum > Solanum tuberosum. Next base: position 7,413 of record NW_006239390.1, on the reverse strand, counting down.
TGCAGGTCAAACGCCTGAAGGGAAATCTAATTTGGATCGCGAAGAATACAGCAGGCATGCAGGTCAAGGAAATGACATTTCCAGTACAAGAAAAACACGGTCCTAATGAAAAACCTAAAGAAAAGATTGAACTAGTAGCTACTGGACCACATGAAAAGCTGAAGCAAGTGATGAATTCCGATGGTGCTACACACAATTCTAGGCTATGGTGTGGTTTTTGTAACGTTAGATGCTCTGGTGAGATTGATATGGCTGCACATCTTAATGGGAGGAAGCACTTGGGAAAAGTGGTTATTTTGGGTCCAAACTTTTACCCTATTGGCAGAACATAGGTACAAAAGATACGAAGAGACAAATACTCTATATGGTCATGTAGATATCTTTCTGAACATCTGCACAACTTTATCAGAAGGTGGCCACATATTAAACTTGATATTAGCCTGTTCTTTTAAGCAGTTCTTTTCTCTGATTAGTTTTCAGATTCTAATTATAGTTACAGAATTACACTTTTTGAATGTACTTAGTGTCATTTAATCTACTTTGTGGGAGGAAATAAATGTTGCACGAGACAAGTAGACAAATCAAACTTCTTGTCCTGTCCAGACTGCAATAAAGCGACTGATCATGTCTACCAACATTTTGATAAAGAATATCACATGCTCTAAGCTTTAATGAATTCTTTCAGATGGATCGTTCTAGAATAAAGACTATGACTGATAGATTTCTTGTTACTCAAATTCGCCTTCTAATCCAGATTGAATTTGGAATTGAGTAATTCTTGAGACATGTCCTTAAAAAGCATAGCGTTATCAGTGTTTGATAGAACAGTTAAAATTACAGAAAATGTAATCCATTCAATCCTCTTTCATTAGAAGAGAAACAACAAAAAGTAAGAAAGGAAAAGATGGACACTGCTAATGGAAGACAAAATGCAGGATCTTAACAGGGCAATATTAACTTGGATACAAAACTGATGTTGAAGATGAAGATGCTGAAGAAAATGTTCTTTTTAATGAAGCATCAATGTTGTTTTCGTTTACTGAATGCTGGATTTGGGCAAGGGCGATCTCTGTACCGTTGGTTTCATGTGTTGATGAAAGTGAAATAGTTGGTAAATGGTGTGAGAAGCTGCAATATGTGGGCACAGGCATGTTCCGAGGGAGTGTGGGTAATGGAGCTTCAAAATTAAGCACTTGAACTGCTTGCCTAATAGAAGGCCTGCAATTACTATCTGGATGAGCACACCATAAGCCAACAATTAGCAAATGCTCCATCTCCTCTTCATTGAACTCTGATGATAGTTTCGGATCAACTGCTTCAAGAATATTTCTCATCCCATAAAGTCTCCAAACCCAATCGACAATGTTTACTTGATGCTCCTCTGCTTTAGGATCAATAGGTTTCCTTCCACAACCTATTTCTAACACGACAATACCAAAGCTATAGACGTCTGTTTCCTTGTTAGCTTTGCCAGTGGTGACACATTCAGGAGCCATGTAACCCATTGTGCCTGCCAAAACTGTTGTTTGGGATCCCTTATCATGGTCAACTAGCCTAGCTAACCCAAAATCCCCAAGCTTGGCATTGAAATTACAATCCAACATAATATTGCTAGACTTTATATCCCTATGCACCACACATTGTTCCCATTCTTCATGTAGATATAGCAACGCCGAGGCCAAGCCTTGAGCAATCTTGAATCTTATTGGCCATGTCAAATGGCTTTTTCCCTTGAAAAGATGGTGGTCTAAGCTCCCATTAGGCATAAACTCATAGACAAGTAGAAGTTCTCTTTTTTGATGGCACCAACCAATGAGTTGCACCAAATGTTTATGTCTTAACCTGCTGACGATCCTGACTTCTGATACATACTCTTTTATTCCTTGCTGTGATTCCCTTGAAACCCTCTTAACAGCAATATAAGAGTTGGATTCACTGAGATATCCTTTATAAACACCTCCGAATCCCCCCCACCCAAGCATCTCTTCCTGTGAAAAGTTATTTGTACATCTAGCCAACTCACTGTACCAGAACTTCTTTGGTCCTGCACTTTTTTGAAATTCATTAGTCATGGAACCATCAAAGACATGATCATCTTCTCTGACCTTACTCTTTCTCCAAAATGCAAACAACACCAAAGCACATACTGCAACCAAAACACAACCACCAGAAATCAATCCAACCACAAGTCCTAACTTACTTTTTATTGGTGCATCCTTTGGCTTGGTGTTTGATAAGGTTACCCCTGTATCTGTCATATTATCTAAAGAAGAAGTAAAATTCCAAGAATAGATTCTTTGAAATGCAAAGCTATTTCCTCCTCCACCAGTGAAGCCAAAAGTGACCCATTCTGGTAAATATTCCCTCAGATCAAGATTGTAAGATAGGTTCTGCAGGACAGTGACTGTGATATTATTCCCTTGGAGACTGGAGTTGAAAACCAGTGAAGACAACAGTAAGATTTTTTGAGTTAGAATTATAAGTAATCCAGGCATCAGTTTTCGTACCATTTGGAATGCTACTAAACCAAGTCACATTAACAACAGATTGCATAGAGTTGATATCGACACCTACATGATCACCCTTTGGGTCATACAGGTTCTGATAGGTGTCAAACTCCACAGCAACAAAATGATTACTGGATGAATTTAGTCGCTCATTATTACTTGTAAGGCCAAGGCTTCCACCTCTTGTTGTATTATAAGGAATTGTTGAACCTGCAGGGGCAAGGAAGAAGGCAAAACCATCACCATATTCAGCTCTTCCCTGTGAATTAATGCTAAAGGAGAAATGTGTAGTGAAATCAGTGAGATTTCGAGAGGCCTTGTCCCATAGATGGAGTGGTTTTGAATAATAGCTCGACCTATACTAGCATTGATATTGCGATTGAGGAGGTTTGTGGTGAGTAGAATTGCACCATTTTGTGGAGAAGCATCTCTCTCATAGGTTACATTGTGATCATTGGGTGTAAAAGTATCAAAATTGAAGGAGAGTGAAGTGACTAAAGGGATAAGAAAGAAGTATTTGAGAGAGGCAAAAACAACCATATTTTGGACAATATGTTAATCAGATTGTTAATGAATATGAAAGACATTTTCTTATAGAGAGCAGAGCAGTCTAAAATTGACCATCTCATTTTTCCACAGAACAGTTAAATTGGAATTTGGAACATCCCAAACCCTTCTTCACGGGAAAGGAATAAAGATCTAGATGCATAATTCCAAAGAGCAGTCAACTTGTAGAGTGTGTTTGGTATGAAGGAAAATGTTTTCCTAGAAAATGTTTTCTTGGAAAACAAGTTGATTTTTGACTTATTTTCTCATGTTTGGTTGGTGAGTAGAAAATATTTTCCGAAAAAGATTTTTAGTGTTTGATTTATGAATGAAAAATGTTTTTGAAAAATTTCTTTTATTTTTACTAGAGTAGAAAATAATTGTTGAAATTGAAAATATTTTT
>NW_006239390.1:0-3582 GCF_000226075.1 Solanum tuberosum | reverse complement strand
GTGAAAGGGGGTGGGGTAGGGATGAAGGTGGGGTAAACATATTGAATTTAAAAACAAACTTTAATTATTATTTTTTGGGGGTGGTTGTGGGGCTGGTTTGAGGGTAGGGACCAAATAAATTGATTTTTCAACAATTTTTTTAATTGGAAGTTGGAAGAGAGTTTTGGAAAATGTTTTCCTTAAGTTTTGAAGGGAAGTCATTTTCCTTAAATTTGAGAAAAATGAGTTGATTTGGAAAACATTTTTCAAAACATTTAACCCAACCAAACATGAGAAAATTGGAAAACATTTTCCGAAAAATGTTTTCCTTCATACCAAACACACCCGTAGTCTTTTATTAAATACATAAACCTATTTAGAGACTCTTCAATTCCATGTCCACACTCTACTTTGAATTGACTCAACTCCCCCACCCCCTTTGGCCTTGCCTGTTGTTTGAGAATTTGTTTTCTTTTAAGAATTAATAATAATATCTAATCAATGTGAATGATCTTATCTTTACAGCAAGCCGTCATATGTCTAGTACTTACACTTGTTCGGATGGTTGTTACGTATTATTTAACTAGTCTCTAGACACATACGTTGCACGTGTAATCTGTGTTAATTAGTACAAAAAAAATTAAATGATATAGATGCTACTAAAACTTCCAAGTAATATTGAGTAACTAAATTTTGAAAGAGAAGTATAATTGTTTGTTGTTATACACAATCAGTTGAATTGGTATATGTGATATTTTTCTTATATAGTTCTAATATATATATATATCTTATAGTTAGTATAACACTCACCTTATTTTTTTTTATAATATTTCAACAACAAATTGTTTATATGTGACATAAGTAACGTTGATTATGTTTGCAAGTGTTTCACACATCTTAAAGTTTGTATCTTGTGTAAGAAATCATAACATCATCCTTTTTATAGACACATGCATATCAAGAAGTTGTTGTCGAATAAAAATTGTATTTCATGTTGTAGAAACACTTATCAACATATGTTTCTTTAAGGTGGATAATGTATCATTGTCAATTTCATGGAATACACTTTTAAAATACTGTTTATTTGTGATAGAGATAGTTAATAATTAGTGACATTAGAAATTTTAATCAATATATAAAAATCCAATTGCACGTACAACTTTCTTTGTTTAATTCAAGATTATGAGTCTTTTCATATGTAAATTTGACAGGAAAATATTAATTAAATTATTTAAATATAATCATATTATGGAATATAATATAATCGATCTATACTCACGAATAAGGAACTTGATATAAATGGTTGAAATATTTAAAATATCTTATTTAAAAATACTGGGTGTACATCTTCAAAAAAGTATCTACTCATAGGAATAATAATTTGTATGAATCTAAAGTCTATATCTTTTATACTACTAAAATATGTCATACATATCACAATTTTTCTACAGATTACATTATATTTTTTGTGAAAACGAACATCGTACCTATTACTTACCTGATGATGTAAATGAGAAGTGGAGAATTCAAAATCATAAGGTAAAAACCTGAAACGGAAGAAAAATAAATAAGAATTAATAATTAGCAAAAACAAATCAAGAAAAAGATATATATTAAAGATAAACAAATACAAGAAATATCAAGAACTATATAGAGAGGATAAAAAGTAAAGAGATGATAATAGATTACAATATATATAGATTTAATGAAGTTAGTTATTCATATTCCTAACTAAAGAGATTCCATGCATCTGTTGAACCATTCAATTTAATTTAATTTAATATACGTCATAGAAAACTGAAAATATCTTGATGCTAAGAAAAACTGGAAATATTTTGATGCTTAGAAAACTGAAAATGCTTAAAAGCCATATTGGAGGAGGTGTAACTCATAACTAATGAATAAATAATTAACTTTTGTGTTGGATTAGTAGTTAATAGTTAATTAATATAAATACTTTACTACATTTTAATTTAGTGTAGGGGCAAAATTGTAATCCAACTTTGCACTTTGGTGGTTCCCACATTTAATAATATATGATGATAATACATCGTATTGTATTATATTGTATTATATAATATTATATTATATTATATTATATTGTGTTGTATTGTACTGTATTGTATTGTTTTAATGAATACAATGTTTGGATATATTGTATCATTCTCGTTGTTACATTATGTCAAACATCTATAGTTTGAATGATAAACATATAAAAACAAGTAGGGTACGGAGTAGAGTTACTATGAAAGTTAGGATAAAAGATGAAATATGTTTATTAAATAATAGATAAGGACAAAATAGAAGAAAATATAAAGGTAACGATGCGATCACACCAAATTGGTCGTTGCATAAGATGAGTCTTTTTGTCGTTACCTAACAATGAATTTAAACGATACGATACAATAAATTTTAAGTAACAATCACAACAACATTGTATTTAAACTAACAATACAATACTATACAACGGGTTACCACCATCCAAAGTGTTAGGATCATTCATGTTTGGCTGGACCCATAAAACTCATTGTCTATTTTGTATATTTTTAGTTTATTTTACTTGTTCATTTTTTAATGTTATATGCCTTTTAAATTAATGATTAATATAAGTATTTTACCATAATATTCATATTATTTGATATATGAAAAATGATTTAAATAATATCCTTAAATTATGTGAAATTAAACAAATTAAAAATGTTTTCAGATAACAGTTTGGTTTAAAATACCCCAACTACTAATAATTTGGTTTTAAAATGCATGTATTGCTATTTAATAGGTCAAAAATGTCTCTTCCTAATAAACATATTAATTCCTTTTCTTTTAAAACATATTTTATTCCTAATAAAATTATTACTTAGGAACCCAATTCTAATTTCTTTTCATTTTACTGAGAACATTTTGTTTAATTAGCATAATTTGAGGGTATTTTTGACCCCTTTATCATATTCATATATAATCTTAGACATTGAAAAATGATTTGAAAAATAAGTAATTAATGTTGAGGGTAAAACATTGAGAGAAAAAAAAAATACTCTTGTTATGCTAAAAGTGAGAAGTAAAAGTAAAAACATATTTTAAAAATAGTGGAAACATAAAAATGAGTATGTATTTAACAGCGTTCTACTATATTTCAATGGTAATATTTACCCAAAAGCCAAAGAATATTTTGTTATAACGAAGAACTTTTATACATCAAGAGACAACAGCCGCACGAAAAACCTAAAACTTTGCCACCAGAAAAGTCATGGCCATGATGGCTCTTGGCCAGCCTCCACCTATGGAGGTTGGACCAACCATCAGTATGAAAGTAATAGACAAACCAACATATGCCAGCACCATCAAACCAGCACACCCTTCTTGCAAACATGTCCCTCTGAAACAAATTTCCTGCCTGCATGGGGAGCCTCGTATTGTCTGGGAGGAAGATGAAGTAAATCAGATGATAATCAATGAAGATCTACAATGCACAGTTATAGGAAAATTCTCCTATGGATGACGGGAGATACAAGAACTAAGGAGAATGATTTTGAAACAATGTGAACTAAAAGAAGAGGTCAATATAGGTTGTTGTGTCGTAATTTAACTATTTCTAGAAAAATC
>NW_006239389.1:430246-432374 GCF_000226075.1 Solanum tuberosum | reverse complement strand
GATACTGGGCCCCTATCTGGGTCCTGGTAATAGTGTGTCTACTGTGGGTGAACAGTGTGTCTACTGTGGGTGAACATTGTTGCTACAGTAGTGTGGGCCTGCTACCTACGCGGATAAGCTTTACACTTCTATTTACATCTTGTCTTTTAATTTTGCCAAAAAATCTTCGGCTTTCTTCAGTGCATCCACTGGTGTGTCTTCTTCATATGGTTGTGCTTCGTTCATATCTTCACTTGTTTCACTACGCATTGATGAATCTGATTTTGCGTAATGACTTACATTTAGAAGAATCTTCTTCTTTACTTCTTCTAAATACTTCATAATCATTTCATTTTGTTCTCCTTCATCATGATTAGAAATTTTTCTAGCCATATGTTTTACGGAGGTTGAGTCATCAGTCATAATTATGTTATTAGGAATTGACTTATAATCGTGTATGGTTTTCGTTATTAGATCCAACAGTTTTTGTCCATATATAGACTTTTTTTGCGGATCTTTCTTCATCAACTTGTCCCAAAAATTATTATAATAAGTTTTGTATAGGCAAGGGATTTGTTCCTCAGTGAATCTACTTCCGGAACCTATTTATGAATCCATGGAACAGAGAATTCTATTTTTAAAAAAAAAATTGTTCAATTTGTTAAAAATAACAAATATGTTCTTGATGATATAACTTGTTGAGATCTGGGAAATCTTGACCCATTCTTTGTATAACTTGAGAAATGGTTCGAACAATATTTTTATGGTTGGCCCGTGGTATGACCACCAGTTTAAAAACCAATTTGGCATAGGGTTAGCAAATATCTTGGCACATACTTTTATAAACCAAGTATGTTTATGCCTCTCATTGTTATAACAGTTAGGACTTTATTAAATGCCTGAATATAATCCCAATAGGTAAAGCTTACCATGACTTTGTTTAGACTGAATTGTCTTTCAGTCATTGAGGAAATACCCCAATCTTCAATAAGAATGACGTGTTTTATAATCATTTTAGAGAAGTTATAAACATTCTCACTTGTATTATATCCTGAAAAATGTTGAAAATTCAACACCTGTGCTTATCAGCACAGTCTCATAATATTTCCGAGTTTTGTATGACTCACCCGGGAAATAAAGCCCATTAACTAAATACCTCTAGAATATCTTCCAAGGTTCTTCTTTTCTCTGTATGTCAGAGTTTTCTAAGAGAAATATCATTTCTCTTTTCTCTACCTTTTCATATGTTTTGATATCATCAACTCCTTCTTTAGCGATTGAAGCAAAAGAATCACCTTGCTTTTGAGTTAGAAACTCCTGTAGTTTAGCATATAATGGATCACTTTCTGAAATATTTTCCATATGTATGGATGATAAAGCTTTTTCTTGTGCTCTAGAGTTTAAGTTATATAAACTCATTCCTCCTTTTGTATAATTGTAGTACTAGATGATGAAGATCCGTATGATGATCTTGATGAACTTGGGGGTGATCTTCCCCTTCCACGAGTATAACTGCCTTTTCCTCTAGCCTTGGTTATCCAAGGAGGATCCATCCTGCAAACATAGCATTTAGTTTTAATTATTCAAGAGGTTATATTTTTAATCATTCAAGAGGTTATAAATTTCATTACAATAAAAAAATTCATAAAGCTCTTGTTCAATCATGTAATCATTGACGATATCTATCACCATTCCGTCTATAATTCTCCATAATATAAGTTCCTTTAAATCTCTATTAAGAGGAACTGCCTTCAAAATCGTAATCAAATCTTTATCAGGAAAGTAGTCAAGAAAACCCATCAGAAGAAAGATATTCTCTTGATAAGAAGTCTGGGAGGGAATTATCACTTCCCTTTTTATAATGAATTTCGAAATCAAAAAGGGCTAGTTGTGCCTACCACCTAGCAAATATTAACTTAGACGCATCATGTTTAAAATATTTATCAAACATATACTTTACTGACTGAGCATCAGTTTTTATCAAGAATTTTTTATTATATAAATCATCTTGAAATTTTAATACGCACTTAACGATAGTTAACATTTCATGAGCTACCGTCGCATATTTTTTCTAAGCATCGCTCCATTTTCCTGAATGAAATCGAATAAGATATTCATTTTTATCATGCGGATTAATTTGTTTCAATAT
>NW_006239389.1:421109-426648 GCF_000226075.1 Solanum tuberosum | reverse complement strand
AAGGTACAAAGAACATAATATGATTATGTAATGCACAAGTTTCATAAAACTCTTGAGAAATATTATTTAAATCTTCTTTACTATAAGTGTCAAAAAACCAAGTTTTAAACCGGTTCCATTTTTCATTTAAAAATTTGTTTTGAATATATTTTCTTGCCAGTGAACGTGGACTAAAATCAATTTGATGATCACTCATCATTAAGTATCATTAAGATTAAAATCCATCTCGGATACAGAAGGAATATCCTTATCAGAAATATCAGATGCTTTATCATTCGTTTGAACAATGTTTAACCGAGGATCAATTTTAATTTTTTGTTTTTCAGCAGATATAACTGTTGATAAAGTATGTAATGAAGCAGACCGATTTCTAGCTGGACCATAACAAGGTTCTATCGGAGAAATATGTTGAATAGCCAGTCTTCTATCAGAGGCAAAAGAATGTCTACTAAAAGGAACACTTTTTTCATCAAACTGCATACAAATTTTTCCATCGGAATTTTGACTATTATAAGAATATTCAGAATTGGTGACAGCATCGGTCATTTACTCAGGGGGTATAACAGAATCTAAAATCCAAGTGGTAGGAAAATTAATTTCTTCCCATTTTATAGGTCTTCAAGTAGTGACCTTAGATCTGGCGAAATTAGTTTCTACCAAAATAGTTTGATCAGATGTATCATATAACTTACATCTAGGATTCAAAGTAGCAAGTAATTTATAATAGATTCTATACGACAAGCAAATTAATTCAGATCCAGGTGCATAGTTATAACCATGCATTTTAACATTCAAAGTTAAAGCATCTAATATATTAGAATCAGTCAAAGATAACTGCAAATTGTGCTGAGCATTAAAATAAACTGGACCATAGGCCACCGTAGATTCTATCGAACCCATCAAAGATTGACGAAAATTTAAATTCCTCGCATCTCGTAGAGCAGCTATGAAAGTCTCTGGTAACCCTTTTAGAGTTAAAGGTTTAAAAGCAATTTGAACCATGGCAATATGCAAAAATTTATAGTGAGATTTATATAATTCAATATCACACTTATTTAATAAACGAATAGTTTGTTCGGACGAGTTTAACGCCAATAATTTTTCTGTTGCTTTAATCAACTGTTTATTAGATATCTTATCAAACCAACCATAATCATAAATGGTTTTTATATTAACTTTCGGAATAGTCCATTCGTTTAACAAATCAAGGTTTTGAGGTATATCTACCTCTTCTAGTGGAGTACTTTAATATCTTCTTGATACATAAAAGAGAGAATATATATATGCCGAAATTCTTCACATCAATTTTATATATACCATGAAAGTTCCTAGGCTTTGATACCAACGATACAGGATCACTGACCTGACGGTGGTCCGCACAGTCATAGATCAAGCAAGTCCATATCCTTAGAGGTAGTACAACTACATAAGAATCGAAATACACAAGAATTTTAACATAGTTTCTCAGACTGCATGGTTTAATTATTTTACCCAAGCAAAGGGCCTGTCAAGAAGCTAATACATACTTTTATTGAGCCCATGTGTCTGATAGTTCTAACCGGGTATCAGGCGCCCTACTTATCAAACTCAATTTCAGGCTAAAAACCACGGCTCATCAGACAGAGACACAAAGACAAAGCAAATAAAAGTAGTACTAGATCCGACTATACCTCAATCTCAGAACCAAGTCGAGAAGCCATACTAAAATTCTTCTATATTTAAATAAAGCTTAGATACGTTCATGGTCTATATAAGAGAGAAGTTAGTCATCCGGCATAGATATAATTTTTTAGTCGCGACTATATCGGAGAATTTATAAAAGTAAAAGACAGGAAGAAAGAGAAAAGAAAGTACTTAGATCGGAGAATTTATAAAAGTAAAAGACAGGAAGAAAGAGAAAAGAAAGTACCTTGTTGTTACCAAATCAAACACTTTATTATTCCGGCCAAAATCCGTCAAGCTTACAATCCTTAGTAAGAAAAGTTTGCAAGAGAAAGAGAGTGCAAAAGGGAAGAGAGGGTTTCTATAACATGCTCTCAATTAAAGAAAAACAAACTTATTTATAGAAAAAAAAAGTATCTTTGTACAGGATACTGGGCCCCTATCTGAGTCTTGGTAATAGTGTATCTACTGTAGGTGAACAGTGTATCTACTGTAGCTGAACAGTGTATCTACTGTGGGTGAACAGTGTCGCTAATGTAGTGCGGGCCTGCTACCGACGCGGATAAGCTTTACACTTCTTTTTACATCTTGTCTTTTAATTTTGCCAAAAAATCTTCGGCTTTCTTCAGTGCATCCACTGGTGTGTCTTTTTCATATGGTTGTGCTTCGTGCATATCTTCACTTGTTTCACTACGCATTGATGAATCTGATTTTGCATAATGACTTACATTTAGAAGAATCTTCTTCTTTACTTCTTCTAAATACTTCATAATCATTTCATTTTGTTCTCCTTCATCATGATTAGAAATATTTCTAGCCATATATTTTACAGAGGTTGAGTCATCAATCATAATTCCTTTATTAGGAATCAAATTATAATCGTGTATGGTTTTCGTTATTAGATCCAACAGTTCTTATCCGTATATAGACTTTGTTTGAGGATCTTTCTTCATCAACTTGTCCCAAAAATTATTATAATAAGTTTTGTATAGGCAAGGGATTTGTTACTCAGTGAAATCTACTTCCGGAACCCATTTATGAATCCATGGAACAGAGAATTCTATAAAAAAAATATTTGTTCAATTTGTTGAAAATAACAAATATGTTCTTGATGATATAACTTGTTGAGATCTGGGGAAATCTTGACCCATTCTTTGTATAACTTGAGAAATGGTTCGGACAATATATTTATGATGGGCCCATGGTATGACCACCAGTTTAAAAACCAATTTGGTATAGGGTTTGCAAATATCTTGGCACATACTTTTATAACCAAGTATGTTTATGCCTCTCATTGTTATAATAGAGGACTTTATTAAATGCCTGAATATAATCCCAATAGGTAAAGCTTACCATGACTTTGTCCAGACTGAATTGTCTTTCGGTCATTGAGGAAATACCCAAATCTTCAATATGAATGACGTGTTTTATAATCATTTTAGAGAAGTTATAAACATTCTCACTTGTATTATATCCTGATAAATGTTAAAATTCAATACCTGTGCTTATCAGCAGAGTCTCATAATATTTCCGAGTTTTGTATGACTCACCCGGGAAATAAAGCCCATTAACTAAATACCTCTAGAATATCTTCCAAGGTTCTTCTTTTCTCTGTATGTCAGAGATTTCTAAGAGAAATATCATTTCTCTTTTCTCTACCTTTTCATATATTTGATACCATCAACTTCTTCTTTGGCAATTGAATCAAAAGATTCAACTTGCTTTTGAGTTAGAAACTCCTGTAGTTTAGCATATAATGGATCACTTTCTGGAATATCTTCCAGATGTATGGATGATGAAGCTTTTTCTTGTGCTCTAGAGTTTAAGTTATATAAACTCATTCCTCCTTTTTGTATAATTGGAGTACTAGATGATGAAGATCCGTATGATGATCTTGATGAACTTGGGGATGATCTTCCCCTTTCGCGAGTATAATTGTCGTTTCCTCTAGCTTTGGTTATCCAAAGAGGATCCATCCTGCAAACATAGCATTTAGTTTTAATCATTCAAGAGGTTATATTTTTAATCATTCAAGAGGTATAAACTTCATTACAATAAAATCTTTCATAAATCTCTTGTTCAATCATGTAATCATTGACGATATCTATCACCATTCCATCTATAATTCTCCGTAATATAAGTTCCTTTAAAACACTATTAAGAGGAACTGCCGTCAAAATCGTAATCAAATCTTTATAAGGAGAGAAGTCAAGAAAACCCATCAGAAGAAAGATATTCTCTTGATAAGAAGTCTGGGAGGGAATTATCATTTCCCTTTTTATAATGAATTTTGAAATCAAAAGGGGTTAATTGTGCCTGCCACCTAGCAAATATTAACTTAGACGCATCATGTTTAAAATCTTTGTCAAACATATACTTGACTGACTGAGCATCAATTTTTATCAAGAATTTTTTATTATATAAATCATCTTGAAATTATAATACTCACTTAACGAAAGTTAACATTTCATGAGCTACCGTCGCATATTTTTTCTGAGCATTGCTCCATTTTCCTGAATGAAATTGAATAAAATATTCATTTTTATCATGCAGATTAATTTGTTTCAATATACCTCCATACCCAATATTCGACGCATCCGTCTCTACAATCTTTGGCCAAGCAGGATTAGCAAGAGTTAAACAAGGTAAAGATTTAACTCTTTCTTTAATAGTATTTACAGGATCTGTGAGACTATTAGTCCAAGGCTTCTTATGATCCTTTTTTAGCCTGTCACATAACGGAGCTAAATCTCGATGGGTTACCTGATAGGAAGTTGACGATTATGGTTCATAGGATGATGAGATTTATGAATGGAATCTCGATAGTAGCATACATAAGCATCCTATGAACCATAATCGCCAACTGCCTATCAGTTAACCCATCGAGATTTCATTCATAAATCTCACTTCCACTATAAGAAGTGTTGGTTTGATTCCAATCTCTTTCCTCTATTAAAACATCTTGAGGAGTAGGCCTGGGATAGTAATATGTTTGCATGCTAGGTTTTCTAGCATAAGTAGTATTACCACTATTCTTCTTTGGATACCCATGAAGTTTATTAACTTCCATTTCCATTTGAGTTTTGAAATAAAAAGTGGCTTCCATCTCATCTGCAAAATCTTCAGCGAAACTTATCGGTTTCGCACTTGCACCAAATGAGAAAAAAATTTATCAAGAAGATTTTCAAGGTCGTGCAAAGGTCTAAGAATAAAATCCTGAATCTCAGGAGGCCTTTAAACATGAACATCAGGATGTTTTGACGAAGAAGCCTGTTCCGAAACTCGTTTCACAGATTTCAGCTTATTATCAATTTGAACAATCAGATTAGACAGGCTATCTATTTTTTTGTCTAGAGAACAAATATGTTCACCAATAACTTTAACATATAGACCCAAATAATTATTTTGAGAAATAAGACGATTAATTTCATTTATACTTACTGCGGCAACTTCATTATCAATAAACTTATAAAAAGCAGTAAAAGTAATACAAGTATTATTTGGTAAAATAAACGGAGCTTGAGGAGGATAAATGGATTGAATAATATTACCTGATTCATCTTTGTAAAATCGTTCAAGAACGTTGATGACAAAAGGCAAATAAGTGGTTATAAACCAAGGCACAAAGAACATAATATGATTATGTAATGCACAAGTTTCATAAAACTCTTGAGAAATATTATTTAAATCTTCTTTACTATAAGTGTCAAAAAACCAAAGTTTAAACCGGTTCCATTTTTCATTTAAAAATTCGTTTTGAATATATTTTCTTGCCAGAAAACTTGGACTAAAAAGTTTTGAATATATTTTCTTGCCAATGAACCTGGACTAAAATCAATTTGATGTTCACTCATCATTAAGCATCATTAAGATTAAA
>NW_006239389.1:415270-421020 GCF_000226075.1 Solanum tuberosum | reverse complement strand
CATCGGTCATTTGCTCAGGGGGTATAACAGAATCTAAAATCCAAGTGGTAGGAAAATTAATTTCTTCCCATTTTATAGGTCTTCTAGTAGTGACCTTAGATCTGGCGAAATTAGTTTCTACCAAAATAGTTTGATTAGATGTATTATATAACTTACATCTAGGATTCAAAGTAGCAAGTAATTTATAATAGATTCTATACGACAAGCAAATTAATTCAGATCCAGGTGCATAGTTATAACCATGCGTTTTAACATTCAAAGTTAAAGCATCTAATATATTAGAATCAGTCAAAGATAACTGCAAATTGGGCTGAGCATTAAAATAAACTGGACCATAGGCCACCGTAGATTCTATCGAACCCATCAAAGATTGACGAAAATTTAAATTCCTTGCATCTCATAGAGCAGCTAAGAAAGTCTTTGGTAACCCTTTTAGAGTTAAAGGTTTAAATGCAATTTGAACTATCCCAATATGCAAAAATTTATACTGAGATTTATATAATTCAATATCACGCTTATTTAATAAATGAACAGTTTGTTCGGACGAGTTTAACACCAAGGATTGTTCAGTTATTTTAATCAACTGTTTATTAGAAATCTTATCAAACCAACCATAATCATAAATGGTTTTTATATTAACTTTCGGAATAGTCCATTCGTTTAACAAATCAAGGTTTTGAGGTATATCTACCTCTTCTAGTGGAGTTCTTTTAATATCTTCTTAATACATAAAAGAGAGAATATATCTATGCCGAAATTCTTCACATCAATTAAATATATACCATGAAAGTTCCTAGGCTCTGATACCAACGATACAGGATCACTAACCTGGCGATGGTCCGCCCAGTCATAGATCAAGCAAGTCCATATCCTTAAAGGTAGTCCAACTACATAAGAATCGAAATACACAAGAATTTTAACATAGTTTCTCATAGTGCATGGTTTAATTATTTTACCCAATCAAAGGGTCTGTCAAGAAGCTAATACAGACTTTTATTGAGCCCATGTGTCTGATAGTTCTAACCGGGTATCAGGCGCCCTACTTATCAAACTCAATTTTGGGTTAAAACCACGGCTCATCAGACGGAGTCACAAAGACAAAGCCAATAAAAGTAGTACTAGATCCAACTGTACCTCAATCTCAGAACCAAGTCGAAAAGCCATACTAAAATTCTTCTATATTTAAATAAAGCTTAGATCCGTTCATGGTCTATATAAAAGAGAAGTTATTTATCCGGTATAGATATAATTTTTTTAGCCGGACATAGTCACGGCTTAGATCGGAGAATTTATAAAAGTAAAAGACAGGAAAAAAAGAGAAAAGAAAGTACCTTGTTGTTACCAAACCGCACACTTTATTATTCCGGCCAAAATCCGTCAAGCTTACAATAGAGAGAAAAGTTTACAAGAGAGAGAGAGAGAGTGCAAAAGGGAAGAGAGGGTTTCTAAAACCTGCTCTCAATTAAAGAAAAACAAACTTATTTATAAAGAAAAAAAAATTATCTTTGTACAGGATACTGGGCCCCTATCTGGGTCCTGGTAATAGTGTATCTACTATAGGTGAACAGTGTATCTACTGTAGGTGAACAGTGTATCTACTATGGGTGAACAGTGTTGCTACAGTAGTGCGAGCCTGCTACCTACACGGATAAGCTTTACACTTCTTTTTACATCTTGTCTTTTAATTTTGCCAAAAATCTTCGGCTTTCTTCAGTGCATCCACTGGTGTGTCTTCTTCATATGGTTGTGCGTCGTGCATATCTTCACTTGTTTCACTACACATTGATGAAGTAGATACACTGTTCACCTACAGTAGATACACTGTTCACCTAAAGTAGATACACTATTACCAGGACCCAGATAGGGGTCCAGTATCCTGTACAAAGATACTTTCTTTTTTTTCTATAAATTTGTTTTTCTTTAATTGAGAGCATGTTGTACAAACCCTCTCTTCCCTTTTGCACTCTCTCTCTCTTGTAAACTTTCTTACTAAGTATTGTAAGCTTGCCGGATTTTGGCCGGAATAATAAATTGTGTGGTTTGGTAACAACAAGGTACTTTCTTTTCTCTTTCTTCCTGTCTTTTACTTTTATAAATACTCCGATCTAAGCCGTGACTATGTCCGGCTAAAAATTTATATCTATGCCGAATAACTAACTTCTCTTTTATATAGACCATGAACGGATCTAAGCTTTATTTAAATATAAAAGAATTTTAGTATGGCATCTCGACTTGGTTCTGAGATTTAGGTATAGTCGGATCTAGTACTACTTTTATTGGCTTTGTCTTTGTGACTCCGTCTGATGAGCCGTGATTTTTAGCCCGAAATTGAGTTTGATAAGTAGGGTGCCTCATACCCGGTTAGAACTATCAGACACATGGGCTCAATAAAAGTATGTATTAGCTTCTTGACAGGCCCTTTGCTTGGGTAAAATAATTAAACCATGCAGTCTGAGAAACTATGTTAAAATTCTCGTGTATTTTGAACGATCCTATAAAGATGAATTAGGTAAATAAGTGGTTATGAACCAAGGTACGAAGAACATAATATGATTATGCAAAGCACAAGTCTCATAAAATTCTTGAGAAATATTATGCAAATCCTCCGTGCTATAAGTGTCAAAAAACCAAGTTTTAAACTGGCCCATTTATCACTTGCAAATTCATTTTGAATATACTTTCTTGCCAGTGAACCTGGACTAAAATCGATTTGATGTACATTCATTATTAAGTGTCATTAAGATTAAAATCCATTTCGGATGCAGAAGGAATATCTTATCAGAAATATCAGATGATTTATCGTTTGTTTGAACAATATTTAATCGAGGATCAATTTTAATTTTATTTTTATCAGCAGATATGACAGAAGATAATGTATCTAAAGAAGCAGCACGATTCCAAGCTGGACCATAACTAGGGTCAATCGGCGAGATGTGTTGGATGGCAAGTAATCTTCTATCAGAAGAAAATGAATGTCTATTATAAGGAACACTTTTTTCATCAAACTAAATACAAATCTTACCATCACCATTTTGAGTAATATGAGAATATTCAGAATCAGTGACAACATCAGTCAGCTGTTCAGGAGGTATAACAGAGTCTAAAGTCCAAGTAGTAGGAAAATTAATCTCTTCCCATTTTATAGGTCTTCTAGTAGTGACCTTGGATTTAGCAAAATTAGTTTCAACTATTATTGTTTGATCAGATGTATCATATAACTTACATCTTGGGTTTAACGTAGCAAGCAGTTTAAAATAAATTCTATAGGATAAACAAATCAATTCAGATCCAGGCGCATAATTATAACCATGTGTCTTAACATTTAAAGTCAAAGCATCAAGAATATTAGAATCAGTCAAAGATAACTGCAAGTTAGGTTGAGTATTGAAATATGCTAGCCATAAGCTACCGTAGATTCAATCGAACCCATCAAAGATTGTCGAAAATTTAAATTTCGAGTATCAGGAAGAGCAGCTAAAACTGTTTCTGGTAACCCTTTAAGAGTTAATGGCTTAAAAGCGATATGTACCATGCCAATATGCAGGAATTTATATTGAGATTTATATAATTCAATATCGCGCTTATTTAACAAACGGATAGTTTGTTCAGATGAATTTAATGCCAAAGATTGCTCAGTAGTTTTTATCAACTGTTTATTAGAGATCTTATCAAACCAACCATAATCATAAATGGTTTTTATATCAACTTTCGTAATAGTCCATTTGTTTAACAAATCAAAGTTTTGAGGTATATTTACCTCTTTCAATCGAATACTTTTAGTACTTGTATCTCCTAAATCCATGATTAAGAGAATATATCTATGCCAAAATACTTCACATCAATCTCATATTTACCATGAAAGTTCCTAGGCTCTGATACTAACGAAACCAGGATCTCAGAAGACGGGTGGTAGTCCGCGCAACATCTTCAATCTAGCTTGTCAACATCCGAATTAAAGGAAAAATCTGAATCGAAATACATATAAATTTTTATATAGTTTAATGACTGTATGGAAGGATGTAGTCCTTTTACCCAAGCAAAGGGTCTATTGAGATTCAAATACGTATTGTTAATAAGCCTATGTGTCTAGCATTTCTAACCGGGTATAAAGCACCTTTTTAACTCCTTATCGGGCTGAGACCACGGCTGGCTAGACGGATTCACTAAGACAAAGCCACTAACTTGTTGTATTGAATCTGACTATACCACCATCTCAGAACCAAGTCAAGAAACCATATATAAATTTATTCATATTTAGATAAAGTCTAGATCTTTCATGGTAGATATAAAAGTGAAGTTAGTTATCCGACATAGATATAATTCTTTAGCCGGACATAGTCACGGCTCAGATCGGAGAAGATAAGTAAAGAAAATAAAAACAAGGAAAGAAGAAAGTACCTTGTGGACAAACACCAGGGCCTATGGAAATACTTGATATTATTCAAACTCCGGTTCTCCAACAAACTTACAACTTACAATATTTTACAAGAAAGTAAGAGGGAGAGAACAAAAGAAAGAGAGAGGATTTCTGAAAACCTGCCTTCTTACAAAACAAAACAAACTTATTTATAGAAAAAAAAAACATCTAGGAATAGTAGTACAGGGTCCCCTATGTGGGTCCTAGAAACAGTATATCTATTGTTGTAACAATGTTTCTACTATTGATAATGCTTATCCTCTAAATCTTATTGTTTAACTTAGAAAGGAAATCTTCTGCTTTTTTCAGTGTATCTTCTGAAACTGGTTCCTCTGATTCATATGGCTGAGCCTCGTGAGTATCATCACTTGTTTCACTGCGCATAGATGAGTCTGATTTTGCGTAGTGTGTGATATTGAGAAGAAGGTTTTTTCTGACTTCTTTCAAGTAATTATTAATCATTTCATTTTGTTCTCCGTCTTGGTTAGAAATTTTTCTAGCCATATGTTTGACCGAAGTGTCAGCAATTATTCCTTTATGAGGAATTGATTTATAATCTTGAATTGTCTTGGAAATCAAGTCCAACAACTCTTGTCCGTATAAAGACTTTGTTTGGGGGTCTTTTTTCATTAATTTATCCCAAAATTTGTTGTAATAAGTCCGATATAAACAGGGAATTTGTTCCTCAGAGAAATTCACTTTCGGAGCCCATTTATGAATCCAGGGAATAGAAAATTCTATAAAGAAATATATCTGTTCAATTTGCTGCATATAACAAATGTGTTCTTGGTGATATAGCTTGTTAAGGTCTGGAGAAACCTCAACCCATTCTCTGTATAACTTGAGAAACGGATCATGCAATATTTTTATTGTTGGCTCGTGGTATGACCACCAGTTCAAAAACCAATTTGGAATAGGACTAGCAAATATCTTTGCACATACTTTAATAAACCAAGTACGTTTGTGTCTCTCATTATTATAATGGAGAACTCTATTAAAAGACTGAATATAGTCCCAATATGTAAAATTCATAGAGACTTTGTTAAGGCTAATCTTGTCACGCCCCGAGCTACCCCCGAGACGCGGACACGGGACCTAGGACCACAAGTGATCCCAAGCTAACCCTGCTGGCATGATCATGAGCATGCTAAATATAATCTGAATAATAGAAACTGTGCAGAAGCTAAATCATAAATAAGATGAAAAGATGGGGAATACCCATATACTATAACTGAGATAAATGAAAACTGATGAGTTTAATACAAGGAAGATATTAACTCAATACTAAGCTGAATCTAACTATGTCTGAAATAAGCCTCTAAACTGACTAGAA
>NW_006239389.1:395565-413171 GCF_000226075.1 Solanum tuberosum | reverse complement strand
TACGGTGTGTTACAAATCTGCCTTTCTTTCATCGAGGAAATACCCCAATCTTCAATAGGAATGATTGTTTTATAATCATTTTGGAGAAGTTATAAACATTCTCACTAGTATTATAACCTGAAAAGTGCTAAAAATTCAAACACATGTGCTTATCAACAGAGTTTCATAATATGACCGAGTTTGTATGACTCACCCGGGAAATAAAGTCCATTAAGTAAATACCGTTGGAATATCTTCCATGGTTCTTCTTTCCTCTGTATCTCAGAGTTTTCTAAGAGAAATATCATTTCTCTTTTTTCTACCTTTTCGTATGATTTTGACATCATCAACATCCTCTTTAGCTATTGATGCAAAGGTATCACTTTGCTTTTGTGATAACTATGCCTATAGTTGGGCATATAATGGATTATTTTCCGGAATATCTTCCAGATGTACTGATGAAGTTGCCTCTTGAGCTTTTGAGTTTAAGTTAAATAAACTCATTCCTCCTCTCTGTATAATTGAAGAGTTGGATGAAGACCCGTATGATGATCTTGATGAACTTGGAGAGTATCTTCCCCTTCCTCATGGGTTATTTCCCTTTCCTCGGCCCTTAGTTACCCAAGGGGATTCCATCCTACAAACAAAACATTTTGATTTATTCCCAATAAGCGTCATAATAAGTATTAGATTCTTCTATTGATAGGAAAAGGTCCATCACCATTCCATCTATAATTTTCCAGCAAATTAGTTCTTTCATGCCTCGGTTAAGGGGAAGAACTTTTAATATAGTAATCAATCTTTTTTCTGTAAAGAAAAGGGATATGGGAACATCACCATTTTCTGAGTTGCTAATAATGTCACTCATTTTGAAGATATTCTGTAGATAGGAAGTCTGGGAGAGAGTTATCACTTCCCTTCTTATAGAGGATTTCAAAATCAAAAAGGGCTAACCGTGCTTGCCATCTGGAAAACATTAATTTTGAAGCATCATGCTTAAAATCTTTATCAAACATATATTTGACTGATTGAGCATCAGTGTTGACAAGACACTTTTGATTATATAAATCATCTTGAAATTTTAAAACACATTTGACGATGGTTAACATTTCATGAGCCACCGTAGCATATTTTTTCTGAGCATTGCTCCATTTTCCACAATGAAATCAAATTAGATATTCAGTTTTATCATGAGGATTGATCTGTTTTAATATTCCTCCATAGCCAATATTAGACGCATCTGTCTCTACAATCTTCTGCCATGCTGGGTTAGATAGAGTTAAACAAGGTAAAGATTTGACACGAAGTTTAATATTTTTTCCAAATTGGTGAGACTATCAGTCCTAGGTGTTTTATGATCCTTTTTTAGCCTTTCGTATAACGGGGCTACATCACGAGATAATTTTTTGTAAAAGGGAGAAATATAATTTAAACTTCCCAAAAATCTCTGTAATTGTGTTCTATCTGTAATAACATCAGGAAACTTTGACGCAAAATCAATCGATCGTTGAATAGGGGTAACCTTCCCCTGACAAATAAGATGTCCTAAAAATCTGAACTTCAGTTTGAAATAAACTCATTTTTGGTTTAGAAATTACCAAACCATTTTGTATAACTATTTTCTTGAAGATGTCTAAATGTTTAATATGCATTTCAAGTGTTTTTGAATAAACCAAAATATCATCAATATAAACAATGATAAAATCCAAATACTGATTAAAAATATCATTCATATTTTTTTGGAATTCAGAAGGAGCATTTTTCAAACCAAATGGCATAACATTCCATTCATATTGTCCAAACGGGACATTAAAAGTAGTTCTATAAGAGTGCTCTTTTAAATATTTGAATCTGCCAATAACCTGATTTTAAATCAAAATTTAGAAAATATATTGGCGTCGTATAATCTTGAAAGTAAATCCTTTTTGTTTGGAATAGGATACCTAATCCATTTTAAATATTTGTTTAAAGGCTTATAATTTATTACCAACCTGGGGAACACCACGTTCCTTTTCTGCTGCATTATTGACATAAAATGCAGTGCATAACCAAGGAGATATTGAAGGTTTTATCAAACCCTTTTGTAATAAATTATCAATTTCTTTCTTGCAAAATTCAACCAATTCAGCATTCATTTGACAAGGACGTGATTTTGTAGGAATATCTTCCTCAGAGAAAGTATCCTCATATGGAAGAGTAACAATATGCTTTTTTAGATTCCAGAAAGCACTAGGATGATCAGCACAAATATCAATGGCTATCTGTTCAGATATTAATTTAATCTTTTCTTGTACTTTGGTTGATCTCAAAGTATCAAATATATTCATGCTAAATAATTCAAGTTGTAAAGAGTCCACATGCTTTTGTTTCATATTAATTAGAGCATTAATATCACGAGAAATAGGATCAGTGACAAAAGTATAACTAATGTCTTGGTCATTATAAGTAGCAGAAAAACCCTTAGCATTTATGCTGGTAAAAGGATAGATAGCATTTATAAACGGGGTGCCAAGTATAATCGGAGGATATAACTGATTTTTAACCAAGAAAAAGAAGTGCGGAACGCAAACTTTATTTTGGCAAATACGGGTATTAGGCAATTTATACTTTATATCTAAAGCATGTCCAGAAGCAGATTTAACCATATAAGTAGTTTTTTCAAAGTATTTGGTGGGTACAGGACCTTCCTGAATACAACTCACATCGGCTCCACTGTCAATCATATCGATATCAATTATAGAGAAAGTATTATCAATCAATATGGTGCATTTAACATACCATTTATGAGCTGTAACAATCTTCATCATTCCTAAAACATATTTTGTTTAGGATCAATATTAATAGGTTTTGCAAGAGTATTTTCTTCAATAATATTTTTACCTTTATTAGTAGCAGACTCAATCTGGGTAAGGCGGTGATCACAAATAATCTGATTTTGTTTAAGAGATTTAATTTCTTGCTTCAATTGTCAATTTTTCCTTTTAAATCATCAAAAGAAGTATCACATATAACAACATGTTGTTTAGAAAGTCTATCATTGACTTCAGATAAAGAGTAAGGAGCCGAATATTCAAATTCATTTTTGATTTTTCAACAATATTAGATGAACTAGCCTTATTATTAACAGCAAGCTGAATAATTTTTTCGCGAAAACGTGTTATCAGTAACTTCTTTTAAAAGTTCTATCACATTATCGGAAGTAATGGTATTGATATTCATATCTTCAAATTGAGATTGTAATTTATAAAATTCATCATTTTCACAAGAACAAATATCACATCTACATTTTACAAGCATCTATAGTTGTTGACTGAGTATTACCAGATGTTTCAGGTTTATCAATTTCAGAACCTGATTCAGAATAATCATCATAATCTGACTCAGAACCAGAGGTGTACAAGAAACTACAGATTTTATCGTGCAAATCTTCCTCTAACTGTAGAGTTTTAAAACTTTTCAAGCCTACAATTTGGTGCTATATTCCCAAATTTTCCACACTTGTAGCACTTAATCTTTGCGAGATCTCGCCTAGACCTATTCTTCGTAAATCTATTAGATTTACGATGAACTTTTCGTTCTCCTCGTTCTTCCCTAGATCTTCGTCTAGACCTTTTTTCTTCTATAAGGTTTTATCAGGATTAGAGTCTCTAAAATCTCTATGTTTGATTTGTTTACCTGAATCTGGTAATCCAAACTGGGTGCAAAAGTCTCCTAACTGCGATCTTTCTCTAAGCTTATCAATTTTAAGCTGCCTAGAGAGCTTTAATTCATTACACAGATTAATACCTTCTTGAGTGCAAGCTCCTATAAGCTTACCATAAGTATAAGTGTTATAAGAATAAATTGTTAAATCTGTAAAGATGGTAACTATAAAAGTGCGGCTTGTTACAAACACTGCACAGCAACCTATAAATTGAGTTCACATTTATTAGAGTTTGTTTTCATCTAGAAATATTCATGAGGGAGAGAGCCACTATTGACACATTGCCTGAATGTCTCATTGAAAAAATTGTCTCTTACCTTAGTTTTGAAGATGCAGCCAAGATGAGTATTCTCTCGAAAATATGGCTACGATTGTGGTTTACGCATCCCAACATTGACTTCAAATATCCTTTTGGTGGAGGAAGAAATTCGGAACTAGTGGATACGATCATGGACAGATACAGAGACAGAAAAATTCCAATTGATAAGTTTGAATTATCATACTATAATTTTTCTTATCATATTATTGTTAAGTGGCTTGACATTGCCGTTACGAATGGTGCAAAGTATCTCTTCTTTAAAGTTTACAACTTTTTATTGCCTATTTTCACAATCTTGACAGGAAAATCTTTAACAGAATTGGTTGTGGAAAGTTGTACTCTTATACCTGTTTCGCTCTCTAGTGGTGTGACGAATTGCACCTCTTTGAGAAAGCTTTCTCTAACCCGCGTCAAATTAGACGAAGACATGCTACAAACTCTACTTAATTGTTGTCCCTTGATTGTCAGTTTCATCTTTGATCAATGTTGGGGGTTGGAAAAGATTGAATTGTTGAATCTTGGAAAGATCAAGTCAATTTCCATTAAGACAAGGAGGCGAGACCAACTTGTTAAAATTCAAGCACCAACTCTTGAACACTTGACTTATGACGGTTGTTTATTGGGAAAATTGGATATTGTTGAATATCAGAATCTAAAATCTTTAGATATATCACATATGAAAATAAGTGATGGATTTCTGCAGAACATTATTTCTGCATTGAAGGACTTGAAGATTCAATCTTGCAAGGGTGAAGAGGAGATTGATTCTTCGAACTTGGAGTCACTTGAGTATACGGGATATAAAATTCCTAAACTTAAAGTTGCAAGACAATTGAAGCACTTGATTTTCAATCATTACTGCTCAGGCAGTTTAAAAGCTGCATGGTTCTATAACTTGAGGAAGTTTCTATCAAATTCGACCTCTTGTCCTCAAGTTTCCTTTTGGTTTTCCCAATGCAATGAGATCAACTTGACAGATTTGCAACTGCACCACGGAGTTGCTACCCCCAAAGTCGATGTTTTGAATGTGGATTGTACATGGAGGAATGGGGAGTGCCCAACGTTTCTAGATGCTTTGCTATGGAGTTGTCATCCTAGGAGACTCAACATACTATCAACAAGTGCAACATTTAAATGCTTCATTAATCGTTTGATATATATGAAGAATATATATATGAAGAATTTGTGTCAGTACTCTCCTTGGCATGGTCAATTAGAATTAAAAGGAGCACAAGTCTACATATTTGATGATAATACAAGTGAGAGTTGGCATTCTGTAGAACTCAATAGAGAAGAGCTCTCACCCGACATGCCATTTTACGGTGAATATTCTTTTTTATTAGATTGGTGAGGTAGTTTATTATATTGCAAATTCAATGCCCTTAGTATTGCACTTTGTTTTTTTCTTTATTTCTCATGCTGAGCTAAATTGAGCTCCTTCGGAACTCTGTTTTACTTCTTCTGAGAACTCCTGAAACAAGTTACTTTTAGTTCTGTATTGTAAGAATAGACTTAATCTGTCCCCATCTTTTGAAAATGCTAGCAATATGACTCCCACCTTAAAAAGTTCGGGTTGGTTTTCTGAATACAACTTTTCGAGCTATTAAGCTAAGTTGTCTTATGCAAGGTGCTGGAATAGTTTTTTAACAGTTCGTCTTGGTTTTGAGGTTGAGATACAGTGCCCGTAAAGAGATGTCATTCATTATTCTTTCCATGGTTGAAGTTTTCCATAGTAATCCTTCGCATTGCTAGTAAACCTCTTTCAGCACATGCTGTGTGTGACATTGAGAATATATCAAAAAATCTTGATCACAAAGTAAGTCCTAAGCATCTGAAAATTTGTTATTGGAAAGTGAGTTTAACTTTACAGCGACTGAATGTAAATGACGAGTAACTATTAATGTACTTGATAGAATTACTAGAATAGTTTCTTTCTTTCTAATACCGATTATTGAGTTTAAAAAAACTGAAACTCAGTGATTGTGGGACAGTCTTGTACGACTTTAAGGTGTGTTTGGTATGGAGGAAATATTCTTTCTAATCTTCTCATGTTTGGTTGGTCAAAATATATTTACTAGAAAACAAACTCTGAGGAAAATGATTTTCATGATGTAAGCAGGGAAACAAGTTCTATAACTAACCTTAAGTTCATTGTTTCCTTTCCATCCACCCAATCAGGCAGCATACTGTTCTTTTGCTGTCGTAAAATTTGATTTTGGTGTGAAACATGTGGCATTCACAATAACTGTGAAAAGAAATGGTATACACATAATTTTCCAGTCTGAGGTGCCATTGGAAGACCAGAATTCTTCGATAAGATGTTAGTTTATAAACAAAAAGTTACATCAGATGATAGCCGCTCTCTGTAGTTATTGTGTTTATTGTATTGAATGTTAAAATGTGTTTAAACTGACATTCTGCTGGAATAATGTGAAAGTAGCAGCAGTTTGACGTGCTCAAGCACATATTATAGTCATGCCTTTTCTCAACTCACTTATTCTAAATCCTGAATTCGCCTCACCCTAGACTCTACACTAGACAACATTACTTGTTACCAATCATGTTTTTTTTGAGTGTTTGATACTTGATTTGGGGCCCAAATAATCCGGATTAGGGTGGGAAGTCTACTTTAGAGGGTAAAGGTGACTACATTCTCAGAACTCGAACTCGAGATCTCTGGCTAAAGATGAAGAAATACTTACCACTCTACCACAATCTTTTAGTACTATTTATGCTTAAAACTAAGTTTTCGTTTATGTCCATAGCAGCATAGAGTATCATTTGTCACTCCCCACCATAGCCATATTACTCAACCATCATACAGGTAGGAACTCTGTTTTACTTCTTCAGCAGTGCCTTCGCCATTTTTCATTGTTCAATGATCCGATTAATAGTGGAATTAGGAATGAGTATGCCAGTTATATCATCGCAATGAGGTAACATTGATTTCTTTACAATGAATTTTCTTAACATTCTAGACTAAGAGGTGTCTCGGAAAAACAAACCCCTCTCCCTACACATTGCTTTTCACTTCTTACTACTGGAATTGCAAATTATGGTGAATTTAATTGGTTAATATTTGTGCAAATGACTAAGAGTTGAGTACAAATTATAAAGAGCTTTCCTCCTTTTAGCGCGGATCAAACATTCTGTTATAATTTATGAATCAAAGAAAACAAAGGGCATAACAACTAAGATTAAAGATCATTCGCTTTGACAGATGAGGGCATTGGGTCCCGTATCGCGCTTGCCTTTTTGGGGCATGATAGTAGTCGTCTCTAAATCTTTCATCGACAAGTTGTAACACATTTCCAGCATGAGCTAGTTGTTTACCCCAGCATATCACTCAAGTTTAACATGTTAAAGCCTCCAACCAGACACTATTAAGAGCTCTATGCCCCCAAACTTGTTAAGACGGCCTTGGTAGCACATTGATGAAATGCATAGAGCTTTACTTCATTTAGACTCTTCCATCATGAGGATTAGAGTAATATGTATGTTGCTTTGGTCAATATGTTATGGACACAAAAACACTTAGTTTTTAGCATAAATTGTAATTGGTAAATACTCATTGTTTACCCAGAGGTCTTGAGTTCACATTCTGAGAATGCAGTCGCCTTTACCCTCTATCTGACATAGCACATAGCACGGGAAAGAAGCTAATGAATTCTTACAACTTGTGTTCTTTCAGAAGAAGTAAAACAGAGTTCCTACTTCCTTAAGTATACTTTGTACTAAAAATAATTATTACAACTCTTTAAAAGAGATGGAATCTGGTTCAGGAGCTCAATTTCGTGTAGCTTGAGAAATAAAGAAAAATAAAGTGCATATTCATATAAATAAGGGCATTCGATCTGCAATAGAATCTACTGCATCACCAATCTAGTAAAAAGAAATAATCCACCGTCTCGCTAACAATCCTTGTTGATAGCTCTCCTATTTTGAGTTGTACAGGACGCCAACTCTGACTTTTATCATCATCAAAATCAAACATGTAGACTTGTGCTTCTTTGAATTGACTATGCCAAGGAGAGTACTGACTCAAATTCTTCAAATATATCAAACGATTAATGAAGCATTTAAACGTTGCGCTTGTTGATTGTATGTTGAGTCTTCTTGGATGACAACTCCATAACAATGCATCCAGAAACGTTGCGCACTCCCCATTCGTCCATCTACAACTCACATTTAAAACGTCAACTTTGGGGGTAGCAACTCCGTAGTGCAGTTCTGTCAAGTTGATCTCATTGCATTGGGAAAACCAAAGGGAAATTTGAGGACAAGAGGTCGAATTTGATAGAAACTTCCTCAAGTTATAGAACCATGCAGCTTTTAAACTGCCTGAGCAGGAATGATCGATTTTCAACTTCTTCAATTGTCTTGCAATTTTAAGTTTAGGAATTTCATATCCAATATACTCAATTGACTCCAAGTTCGAAGAATCAATCTCCACTTCACCCTTACAATGTTGAATCTTCAAGTCCTTCAACAATTGAGATTTAGAAATAAGCTTCTGCAGAAATCCAGACATTTCCATATATGATATATCTAAAGATTTTAGATTCTCACATTCAATAATATCCAAATTTTCCGATAAATAACCATGATAAGACAAGTGTTCAAGAGTTGGTGCTCGGATTTTAACAACTTGCTTTGGTTCTGTCCTTGTCTTAATGGTAACTGACTTAATCTATCGAAGATCAACAACTCAATCTCTTCCAACCCTATACAATACTCAAAGATGAAATTGACAATCAAGGGACAACAATTAAGTAGAGTTTGAAGCATGTATTCATCTAATTTGACACGGGTTAGAGAAAGCTTTCTCAAACAAGTGCAATACGGGATACGACTAGAAAACAAAATAACAGGCATAAGTTTAGAACACTCCACAACCAATTCTCGTAAAGATTTTGCTTCCAAGATTATTAAAATAGACAATGCAAAGTTAGGAACTCTATAGAATATACACTTTACATCATTCTCAAGTGCAATAAAAAGCCATTTATCAATAGGCTGGGGAACTTCAGGATTATAAGAGTATGATAATTCAAACTTATCTATCGGAATTTTTTCGTCCCTATATCGGTTCATGATTGTATCCACTACCGAATTTCCTCCAGGATATTTGAATTCAATGTTGGGATGTATCAACCACGATCGTAGCCATGTTTTCGAGAGAATGCTCATTTTGGCTGCATCTTTAAAACTAAGGTATGAGACAATTTTTTCAATGAGGCATTCAGGCAATATGTCAGCGGTGGATTTCTTCATCGTGAATTCATACAAAAACCCTAATATATGTTAATACAATTTATAGGCTGCATAAGTAAGGAGTCTTAAAACATATGGTATTTCAGTAAGGAATACTAAAATATATGGAAAGAGAAAAATAATATGATAAATATCAATGTGATTTTGACTTTTGATATTAATGGTAAAACTTTATTTATTATATTTAATTTTGCTCCTTAATTATTTGTGATGGTGAGTTAGGTCTGTCTTCGAGTATACTTTTTATAATCTTATAAAAGTTACTTTATTTTTAAAAGTTTTTTACTACATTAAAATCACTTACACTTGACTAGTTCTTTTATAAATATTTTCCTTTGGTGTAGAAATATTTTTCACACCACTATAATTATAGTGTTTATTTCTATAAAGAAAAAATGTTTAATGTGTTTCATGCCAATATTGTAAAATATAAATCACAGATAGTTCTTTTGGCATGTGTAGACCAAGTCTAGGGCTTCACACCTAGCTAGGTAACTAGAATTTTTTCTCATCAATATTAATCAGTAATAAACTATGAAGAATATTAATAATTTAAGTATGCAAGTAATAATTCATGTCCAGATTAAGAGGAGTCTTCTGATATTCAACCAACAAAAAAGCCAATCATTATTTAGTATCTTAGTAGTCTCAATGGGTGTATCTAACCCTTATGAGTTCATCTTTCCTCCATTGTCGATTTTAATAGTGTTTGTAGAGAGATCGGGTAAAAATTTGCTTTAAACAATTAAAAAATGAAATTAAGGTAGAATGTCCACTTCTATGTGTTTGACTGCAGTTATGGTAGATACAAAATAAATACAACCATAATTTAGTATCATAGTAGTCTCAATGGTGTATCTAACCTTCTGACTCAATATTTCCTCCATTATCGATTTTAATAGTGTTTGTGAAGAGATCAAGGTAAAAGTTTGTGTTTGATGATTATTATAGAAAACAATAAGAAATCTAGGTAAAAGTTTCCTTCTACACGCATGCCATCCTTTTTTTCCTTGATAAAAGTCTAGAATGTATATCTTTCTTTTTTGTGATACAATCAATTTTAATTCTGTTGAAGTGAGTCAGAGTCTCATATTACATGTTTATGAACTCTTTAACAAACAAAAAAAGAAAAGGGAAGGGGGTTTACAATTGTTGTCCTTTTGTTTAACTGGTTCTTTGTCTAATTGATAGGTGAGATAATCGATGAAGAATATTATATGGTGTTAATTCTATTCTCCTTTCTTTTTCTTGATAGGACTATTAAATCTTTTCACATAAAAGTTAACGTGTTATGCAACATTTCATCAAACACAATATTCTTTAACTGAATGATCCATGAATCATACCTCATCACCAAATACGAAAAGCTAAAATAAAAATACAAATGACAAGAAATTCTACATGAATGAATGATTGTTCATTCATACTCTTACTCAAACAGGCAACAAGAAACTGTTTAAACAAGTACAAAATTTGACAGCACAGAGAAAAGGTTCCCTATCAATAATCAGAATCGGATTGCAACCGTCTGAGAATGCGTCTATACTTTGTGGGGCCGTCGTACCAAGTAGTAGTATTAAGAATCTCACTTTCCAACCAATATGGATCTACTTCTTTCTCACTCAGGCTTTTGAAGTAGCTTTCCCACCGTGCTATTGTGCGCCCAAGACGAATACTCTTCTGCCTTAGAAAGATAAACTTGAGAATATCCTTTGCAAACACTGTGATCTCCTCGCTTTCAATTATGTAGATATACTGAAATGAAAGGAAATACAGCGATTTTTCAGTTTGTTAAGCAGTCCAGAGGAAGCAAACTATACTATAACAATCAGACAGTACTAGTGGTTGGTTTGAAAACCTTTCAAGACATTTTCTTTATTTGAAGTCTACCACTCCCATCAGAAGAGAGTTCAGGCGCAAGATCTAACAAAGGCTAAACATAGAGTACATAATTATCATAATCTGTTTCTCTTTATTTAGTCGGTCACTCATTGGTCCATGACTTACCAGAAATGGTCTAGACAAAAGGTATTCAGTTAAGTTATAAATAATTTTGGAGAAGCGGGCAGCATAACAAATCGCCAGTTAAGTAAACCTGCAACGTGAATTTCAGCCAGCTGCAAGGATTGCCTTATAGGGTAATACACATATAAACAGTGAGCTCCAGAAGTACACACATATCTGCGGACAAAATTTGGAGGGGTTGGGAGAGAGAGAGAGAAAGGAGAAGTACCAAACAAATGAAGCCCATAGTTGCCAAGACTACTTGTCCTAGCTCATCCAAGATCCCTGGAATGCCTTCATCCTCTGCTCCACCAGAAGCGTCATCACCACCTCCACCGCCACCACCTGGATGATCTCCACCACCATCTCCTCCGTCAAAGTATTCTTGTTTTTCAATCTGTTGCTTCAATAAATCCTCAACTGACTTTTCCTTCTTCAGATTTCCCATGGCCTTCTCAAGAGCTTTCCATGGAGAAGCCTAGTCAAATAGTAGTGCCAAGTGGGGTGTTATCTTCTCATGTAATAAACATTCCATAAGCTTATTTTTCTCAATTCATGATTATCAACAGAATGTTGGAGCTACTTCATACTCAATTCCAGTGCAGTTTTATGAAAAAGAACCCCAAATTATGATGCACATGCAGAGCATTCATGGAGAAAAAAGGTTCATCTGTTGCTAGCTTTAGATACAGCACAATCTATCTATTTTGCATGGATAAGAGTTAAGCTGTAACAAATTCAACAACATTGTAACAAGAAACAGATTTCTTTCGAATAAAAGGAGAGGATAAATGTGAGACAATAAAATGGAAAGCAGATTAAATATGCTCACCGAGCAAACTTAAACACCCAAAATTAATCAAAACAAGAGGGGAAAATAGATTTAGATAATTTTATAAAAAATGCAAGGTTTTCTTAAAGCAATTAAAATTAAACGGGCACATGACATGTGCAACATATTGGATAGATAACCAAAACAATGTTGGGGTGACAACTAGCATTGTGTACATGTAAGAGTCATATAATCAGCAAATCGCTCGCCACTCACCAACCAACCTGATTTAGTGAAAGTAAAGACACTTGTCAAGCTGATATCAAGTAATTGTGGCTAAAGGAAACAGTATAATTAGGTCATATAGTCAATCCAACTAGTTTGGTATTGAGGCATTGTCTTCATTGCTGTTGTTGTATTAAGCCACATTGTAAGATAAGGAAAAAAAGAAGTTGATTCAAATATAACATTTCTCTCTCGGCACACGATAAGATTGGTGCACACTAGTGGTGCAACTCTGCACGCCACCACCGGAAATGGCCTGCGGCCGTGACCATGGGAGGACAACGAAGGTTATTCAGCTACTGGACATGAAGCTGACAAAGGTAAATAAGAGACTACTGGACACTGAAGAGTTTAATGGAACAGTGGCCAACAGTGCAAGACTCTCAGACAAAGATACAGTTGGTGGATGGAAGACAAAGATTAGGGAGAACTGTTAGATATCTGGGACATGTTAATGATACCCAGCTGCAGTGCTGGCTCTTGCCTATAAATTTTAAGGCCAAGGCCTTCTTGGGGGCCTCAAGTTTCTACAAATAAAAAAATAAAAATAAAATTCATGAAAAAAAATTAATTATTTATAATAAAAAGTGCATTTATATATATATATATATATATATATTTAATCTTCTTATCCCCATTGAAAATAGAAGAAATCAAGAAAACATTATTTTGAATTCATACATTTTCTTTGCTAACTCTCACATTATTTATCCTTTTTAACTCACTTTGCACTCTATTTCTTCAAATCTTTGATAGTTAGAGTACTACTCGGTCAAAAATATGAATCAATAGTCGAAAAGTGTTGAACGAAGTGAATTACAAATTCTTTTTTTATTTCGTAACTTTTCATATTAAAGTGGAGTATACCACTTATCAACTTTTTGAATCAGATTCTATGATTCTAACTCTTATATTTATTAAATGTTTATCAACTTATTACTTATAGAATTGTGTTATCAATTCATATAATAATTGTCTCAAATAAAAATAATGTTTTTCAATGTTGACTTGAATAAAATCTTAACCTAAAAATAATAATTAAAAAATGTAATTAAAAAATCATTTATAAAAAGATATTAAGTAATAATTTACATCTAAAAATTTAGAAAAATAAATAAATACAGATAAAGTTTATTTAAATTTTAGGCCTCTAATTAAAATTTCGCTTTAGTCCTCGAATTATGTTGAGCCGCCCCTGCCCAGCTGGGTAACCAAAACCCAAAAGGATGGGACAAGAAGACATGGAATACCCTTTTCACAGAAACACGATGGCATCAAAAGGCATGAATTTCAATTACTTCACTTTGGTCATCCAAAATGGAGTAAAAATGGCAAAACTAGTGAAAGAAGAAGTAGATAAGAAAATGCTGGCCTGGAGAGCTGCCATGATACTATATGTAGTGGGTGACTCCCCTACAATAGGTGTTGTTTCTCAATTCATTGCTGGGCAAGGAACATTTGTCAGCAACCCATCATCTACTACCCTAAAGATGGATATTTTTTTATTAAATTCCATAACATCAGTGAGAGGGATAGAATAGTGCATACAGGACCACACATGATAAATAACAAACCAGTAATAGTAAAGCCTTGGAGTCAGGAGTTCAACTTTAATGAAGAAGTGCTAAACACAATACCATTGTGGACTAAGCTACTCAATCTACCACTACAATGCTGGGGGTAATTCTCTGAGTCGAATAGCAAGCAGTCTTGGAGCCCCTATGTATGCTGATGAATGCACTACCAGAATGGAAAGGATCTCATATGCAAGGCTGCTAGTAGAATGGATGTTACTATACCACTTCCCAACTCCGTCAAAGTGATGGATACACAAGGGAAGGTGTTTGAGCAACAGATTTGGTACGACTGGAGACCACAGCAGTGTGCAACATGTTGTTTGATTGGGCATGATTGCAAGAAGGACCAGCAACCCCAGGGCAAGACCCAGAGGCCTGAGGTCCAAAAGAAAGAGGTGGCTAGAGCTGATCCAAAGAAGTTCACAAAAAATGGTTGAGTAAAGAAGGGGGTGAAGAACTAAAGGGACCTGAGCCACAATCAACTAAGGATAATGGGAATGCTCGGGTACCTACCCCTGTTGGCTTGAAAGAGGAATGGACAGCAGTGAAGGGGAAATCTGCTACAAAGAGTGCTGGACTAATGCCTATTCAGCCTATTGAGACTATCAATGGGTATCAGCAACTTGAAGAGGATACCCTAAATCAGATGATCCAGGCAGTGATGAAAATGTTGGACAGAGGTACATGCAGCACCAGTGGGGTTGTTAAGGCCCCAGACCTGTCAAACATTGCCAAATGAAGATTGCAGCATGGAATGTAAGGGGGTTTAATAAGTTGCATAAACATAAAGACTTCCCAAAATAATAAGTACGAAGGTTAGTAGTCTTAGGCTCTTAGCTATTACTGAGCATAGAGTCACTCAGGTGAAGGCACAGAGTATTGTTAATAAAGTAGTCCCAGGATGGAGTTCGCATGAAAACTACACTGTTGATGGTAGGGGAAGAATTTGGGTGGTGTGGGTCTGTGGGATCCTAGGGTGGTTACATGTTACAGCTATGCACACATCACTCCAGCTAATACACTGTGATTAATTATGTTGCTAGGAATATTGAGTTTGAATTCTCTGTTGTGTACGGTTGCACACTTTAGAGGATAGAAAGGAGCTGTGGAAATCTTGGAAAGCCTGGAATCACATGTAAGCAACCCTTGGCTGGTGATGGGGGATTTCAATGCAGTACTCAGATCAGAGGATACAAAGGGTGGTAATCAAGTGCAGGACACGGAGGTTAAGGACTTTGAGATAATGTTGATTAACACTAGACTAAATGAGTTGAGATTTATTGGGAGATTCTTCACTTGGACCAACTCACATGTCCATAGCAAGATCGACAGAGCGATAGTTAACCATCTATGGCTGACCAAGTGGCCACAGTAAGGTGAATGTACTGGATCCCTACTTCTCAGTTCTCAGACCATTCTTTGCTCATTGTTACCATTGAAGATAGTGTGGAGAAGATCCTAAGCCATTCAGGTTCCTACATCACCTGGTTGAGCATCAGGATTTTATGACTGTGGTTGAAACAACTTGGGCAAAACCTGGTTTAGGCAAGCATATGGTTAGAGTATGGAATAAAGTAAAACAGTTGAAGCACAATCTATAGGAAATGAACAAAAGGTATTCTTCTAAAGTAGACCACAGAGTACAGGACACAAGAAATCAACTCATGGACCAGCAGGTGCTGAGGGTTTGCCACAGTGATCCTGCACTTTTCACAAGGAAAAGGAATTGAAGAAAGCTCTGGAAAAATGGATCATGGTGGAGGAAACCATACTCGGACAGAAATCTAGGGTCCAGTGGCTGAAACTGGGGGACACAAATTTTTTTTGGTGACAAGGGAAACCCGCAGCCGCTATCCTTTGGGTGCGCACAGGGTAAAACCCCCGCTCCTATGCAATAGCTCTCAAACCACATAGGAGAGGTAACCCGCACTAGGCAAGCCCGGTGCGACGAGCTCGACCCAGAAGGCAAACCCCTTGCTTTCGCTGGCAAGGGGTTTCGAACTTGAGACCTCCAACATGGAAGTCCCAAGCCCAAACCACTGGGCCACCCCAAAGGGTGAAACTAGGGGACACAAATTCAGCCTACTTCCACACCAGCATTAAGAGAAGGCTAGCACAGAATCACATCAGGCATCTTGTATCTGAAGAGGGAGTAACTATCCAAACCAAGCAAGGTATAGAGAAGGAGATCATTGGATTCTATAAGAAGTTGAACTTGTGCACCTCAATTACCTGCAATACAACCTAGTATCATGACTAATGGTCCTATTCTTAGCAGGGATCAGCAGTTGCAGCTTATAGAGCCAATCATAAGGGCAGAAGTACAGGTTGCATTACAGGACATAGACTCACAGAAAGCTCCAGGGTGTGATGGGTATAATGGAGTCTTTTTCAAAAAAAAACATGGTCCATTATAGGAGAGGAGGTGTCAAATGAAGTAATAAAACTTCTTCCAATCTAATTGGATGTATGAGGCTATAAACTGCACTTTGTTACTTTGATCCCAAAAGGGCAAAATCCTACCTCAATAAAGGAATTTAGGCCAATCTCTTGTTGCACACTCATGTATAAGTTGATTTCTAAGGTGTTAACAACCAGGATGCAGAAGGTGATGGACAATATCATAGATAATGGCTAAAGCAGCATTTGTTCCACAGAGAAATAACAGATAACATTTTGTTGAGTCATTAATTGGTTAAAGGTTATGGTGGAAAAGGAATCTCTCCAAGATGCATGCTCAAGATAGATATGCAAAAAGCATATGACTCTGTCAAGTGGCCATTCTTGGAATAGGAATTTGTCCAATGGAAGAGAAACACCAGATTTTTCCCAAGACAAGACTCAATTACCAGATGCCATAGTGAAGCAAATAGTGCAGGAGGTTCATTTTAGAGTGGCACTCAAGCCACCACACCGCAAATTGACTGGATAAATTCAACTATTACCCAACTTAGAAGAAGCAACTTAGCCTAGTTAGTAGTGACTATATGTTACAGAGGGTATCTGAGAGAGACTAAGGCATGGAGCATGTTGCTCATTCCTAAGTCCTCTTTTTGCTTGTACATAACTCCAATTTCGGAAAGGCTAAACCCATCGGTGACCACCTAAAGTTGACACCAATTTTCACTTAGACACCTTAACTAGACTTTGTTCATTTTAGACACCTCATGTCATATCCCACTGTGTTATTTTGACACTTTTTTTTCAATAAGCAAAACTATAATGTGTGTACTCACTCGCGAATGACACGTGTAAAGTGTCGAATTAAATGAGGACACTTGTCAATTGTGTTCAAAATAATTATTAAATAGTGAATTTTGAGTAAAAAAAAAAAGTAAAGCCTTGGAAATATGGGATAGTATTTTGGAGAAAACTGAAAAGAAGCTTTCTGGATGGAAGGCTCAATATCTTTCACTTGGAGGACGATTGATCCTAATAAACTCTGTTCTTGATTCTCTGCTCACTTATGTGATGTCTCTATTCCCAATCCCAGGAAAAGTAGTGGAAAATCTGGATAAGCTAAGGAGAAAATTCTTATGGCAAGGCAACAAGGATGGAAAAGGCTATAGCTTAGTAAACTGGGAAACTGCTCTACTTAGCAAAGACAGAGGGGGGCTGGGAATTAAGAACTTGAAACTACAGAATGAGAGCCTATTGAAGAAGTGGTTGTGGAGGTACACTGAAGAGAGAAAT
>NW_006239389.1:384242-394961 GCF_000226075.1 Solanum tuberosum | reverse complement strand
GTAAGGAGAGGAGGTACCAAGAGCCAGAAGAGATGGTGGAGGTTAATACCATAATTTATATGGTGGTCAGTTTGGAAGGAAAGGAACAGTAGATGTTTCGACAATAGATCCAATTCCATACACAAGGTCAAATGGAATTGTATAGTATCTCTACTTTTTTGGTGTTAAACAGTTGTGTATAGTAGATACAGATCAAATTGTAGATTTGATAGGAAGTTTGTAATTGACACTTTTTGGTGGTGGCCAGCATGCCCTTAATGCTGAAGAATACAACCTTACCAGTTTCAAAAAAAAAAAAAAGTAAAAACTATTTTAACAAGACCTAAGTTTTTACTTCTTTTTTTTTTTTGCAGAAGCTTCAAAAGACCTTAAATGAAGTCTACAAATTTCATCTCAATTTCTTCAATCTAAAGTAATAAAATAATGTTTAGATAAAAAAAAAATAGCACAAATCCATGATTATCATTCATTTCAATCAAAATTTAGCCAACAAATTCGAATTTCAATCAAAATTTAGCCAACAAATTCAAATTTCAAATCTAGGTTTTCAACCAACAAATTTAATAAGAACAATTATGTATCATAATACATAGCTTTTGAGTGCTTATTTATGTAATTGTTTTTATTGACAAGAAGTTCAGCACAAATGGGTGCTTAATACTAGCTACGTTGTTCAAATCTCTTTTTATTGTTGTAGCAAAAATATTTTTTTATTTTGAAAACCCAGATAGGTCGTTAAATTGTAGAATTTTAAATAAATACGTAAAAGAACAATTACATATCCTAACACATATCTTTTATCCAAGAAGGACTTTCAAATTTCGAATATTCAAAAATGGAGTTTCATCAAAAATTATTTCAGAACCCATTTTTTATTTACTGTACCTGCTACTACAAATGATTAGAAAGGTGAAAATTTGATGGTTTTTGTGGTGGAGGAAGAAAAAAATGACGAAGATGGATGATCTGGGTTGTAACAGTGAAGGGGTAGATGATGAAAAAGGATGGATATGATGGTGGTGGAGTAGGTGGATGGTGGAATGAAGAACAAGTCGAGAAAAAGAAGGGAAAAAATTTATTTCATGAAAAAAGAAGCTATTCACACGCTTGGAGTTAGTGCAACACACACTATGTGCCAAGTCAACAAAAAGTATCAAAATGACACAGCGGAGCATGACATGAGGTGTCTAAAATGAACAAAGCCTAGTTAGGGTGTTTGTGAAAATTGGTGCCAACTTTAGGTGGCCACCGATGGGTTCAGCCTTTTGGTGATGGAAATCATTTACCTATCCAAAAAAGGGAAACCACATTATGGCAATAATGAGGAATAGGGAGAAAAAGGGTTAGGCGATTAGAAGGGTTGAAAGAGACATTCTCTTTTTTCACCGTTCTCCTAGATTATTTGCAACTGCCTTAATTTGTTTTTAGATTCCATGCCATGGAAAATACAAGCAATAAGGATAAGAAACTAAGTATGAATGAGAAAGAAAATGACTATAACCAAATATTAGAGGATTATTTTTTTTTTGAAACTGGTAACTTTGTATTCCTCAGCATTAAGGGTTATGCTGGCCACCTCCAAAAGTGTTAGTTACATAGAAATAACAACAACAAAAAAGAAAGCAGGACTACTTACAAAGCTCCTATGAAATCCACTAGTTGAATTTTTTCTTCTATGTTCATTTCTTTACACCAAAAACCTAAAGTGGTAATTACTTTCCACTTAATCTTCTCTATAGTGCATTCTTTCTCTACAAAAAATCTCTGATTTCTCTCCTTCCAAATGATTCACCAGTTACAAGCAGGTTCTCCACCACCTCCTCTGGCTCTTACTACCTCCCCTTCTGACCCAACAACTTAGTAGGTCTGTTGTATGTTCTGGCATAATCCAATTTAGGCTAGCTAAATTGGTGAATAGAGCCCATACTTGTGTTGTTACTTTGCAGTGGAGGAACAGATGGTTGTTGGTTTCTAGAGCCTCTTTACAAAGATAACATCTTGAGGCAATAATTCTTCCCCTCTTTTGAAGTTTATCATGTGTCAGGCAAGCTCTCCTAGTTACCAACCAAGTGAAACACTTCACCTTAGTATGGGCTACACTCTTCCATATAGCATTCCGTGGCCCTGATTTCTTCCCTGCAATTGTGGCTAGATCCCTTTTATACATTCTGTTCACAGAGGATTATGTTTAACCAATGATGAGCTAAAGCACTTGTAACAAACAAATGGTGCTGTAGCTATATCTGGAGTCACAACTGGCCAGTTGATGTTTCTTGATACGGACAAGGAAGCAACCAAAAGGCCTGGCCATGGAACACATTATATAGTGGAATATAAAGGTTGTCTATGCCTTCCTGAAGAGTTTACACTATCCTCCTTATTTCACAGCCAAGACTCAAGATCACCATGAGCATAACTGAGGCCTATAATTTTTTATTAAAAAAAAAAAACATAGGCCTCGGTTTTAGAGCTCCCCCTCATTTCACTGCCAAGGGCCACGTTGGCATGATAAGCAAGAGCCCATCAGGGGTTCAACATATGCATGTAAGAATATACAAAAATGCCTTGCACTTATCTCAATTAACTAGATAGTGTTCACACCCAAATGATCCAATAAGTGCAAAGAAATAAAGGGGAGTGAATATGGGGACCGGAACCTGTTTCCCCATCTCTTTCATCTTGGATGGTATCTAGAGATGCATGTGGCTTTAGGTCATCTTCTTTTCTTTTTTTTATGATAAGTAAATAAGGTGGCTTGGAGATTCTCAGAGTAATACAAAAACCACACCACATATAACCGTTTCTCAAAGAAAGAAATCAAAACCACCTGCGTATAGTGGGAAAACTTTTTTGGTTGGATTAGTTAGTGGATGGTTTGGATTATCTTACGTAAACTAGAATATTTTTAATTAACTAGACGAGTTCCTCTTGTCCTTATCAGTTCTCAGTTGGGTCGACGCCTAGAGAGGGTTCGTGAAAGAAATGTTGCCAGTCTGTCTCACAGTCGGTATGTGGCAACCATCCTTGCCAATTGCCATTTGAGAAATTTTTGCTTCATTTCTTTTTATACCAATATCTTCAAACAAAAATTGGAAACTTTTTTGGGGGAGTTTACAAATAAAATGAACTTCACTTTGATCATCTGAGCAAGCTCACATTGCCGACCCCAAGTCCGGATAAAAGAGGAGTTTTATGATAGGTTAACAGTTAAAGTAAAACTAGGTAATTTATGATGAACTCACGCAATCAACTGAAGAAACAAACTCATATAGGTGATACCAACCACTAGGTAC
Source organism: Solanum tuberosum (assembly GCF_000226075.1). NCBI lineage: Eukaryota > Viridiplantae > Streptophyta > Magnoliopsida > Solanales > Solanaceae > Solanum > Solanum tuberosum. Next base: position 391,668 of record NW_006239389.1, on the reverse strand, counting down.
TTTTGAAAAGGATACTAACTACTCCATCCATCTATCTTTACTTGTCCAGGCACACTCCTTAGGAAACAATAAATAGAGGTGTAATTTTACTATATCACCCTGAATTATAAGTTATCTAAATATTGAAAAATGAATAGTGTTTAACAGCAAGGATAAAATAGACACAAAATGGTAAATTATCTCTTGGTTTTCCAAACTGGACAAGTAAAGATGGACGGAGGAAGTACTTGGTACTAACGTTCTCATGTCCATAAGCTTATATTTGGTCAGCTATTTATTAGGAGTTATTTTCTTATTAAAAAGAACGTAGAGAACTCCGAATTCTAAGAATTCATATTTATTGATATTGCAATGAAACGAGTACAAATAGAGCGAAATGGATAATGAAGATCCATATAGCTTACACAAACTAGCTTAAAATCGAGGCGTGGTGGTTTTTGTTTACAAATAAACAAACTTGAAGCATTTCATAAGTTTCAAAATCAAAAAAAAATCAGTCAATAAGTGAGCAATTTGTTTGGGATTGTTTCGAACAATTTGGGACATTTGGTTTTTTGCTCATCACTCCGACTAAAGATATCAAAATTGTTTGACACACATAAACACAGAATGAATGATGTTGCAAAAGATTGTCACCTCATTGTCATTGCTTGATTTCCCCTTTCCACCACCAAATAAGCATACAGTTGTGCACTGCTGCTGCTGTCTGGATACACCTACTTTTGCATTTTTCGGGAGTTTTATACCCACAAAAGTTGAAGATAATGTTGTCAGTTTTAAAATCCTTTTGGAAGCCGTGAGTGATGGAAAGGAAGCATTGAAATTGCAGGCGTTTATGGTAGCGCAACTCATCTCTTCGCCAGCAGAAGTTTCAGCAAGCTATCGGAAAAAAGAAGGGGCGGCTCAGCCCTAGAACTGGCGTTGGCCGAGGAACTGATCGGAAAAGAAAAAGAGGATTTAGCCGTAAGATAAAATGCCGTGGTTTTAGGTCCGGAAAAGTAAAAGCTCAAATTATTGAAGGAAAAATTACTTAAATACACAACACTTCTTTACATATTTTCAATATTTTCCTACTCTTTTATTAAAATACAAAAATTTCTTATTTTCTCCCAATTCAATTTAACCGGATACTTTATTAGTTTAAGTATCCACCCGTATTAATTAAAGTATCTGTGCTGCTATATTATGCATCCGCCCGTTAATTTAAGTATTTGCCCATATTAATTAAAGTATCTGCGCTGCTATATTATGCATCCACCCGTTAATTTAAGTATCCGTCCGTTATTAATTAAAGTATCCGCACTGCTATATTATATATCCGAAAAACACTAAAAAAAGGGATTTTTGGTAATTAATGAAAGAGTAGGGAAAGGAAGTAATTTCTTTCTTATACTATGTCATTTGCCTAATTTTTACATTATTCAATGTTATTTTTTATACATATAAATATAAAAAATAATTATGTATTTATTATTGTAAATGTAGCAATTGAAATTTTTTTAATAATTTATCATTAATTGTTATACATGAACAGTGATGAACTTATAAAAATTTATAATTTTCTAAATACATTAAATAAATAGTACTTTTTTTCTATAATCAATTTGATAAGATGAATTAGTAAAAAAAAATAATTCAGACTTTTTTATTGGCCGGTGATCGATATATATATATATATATAATATATAATTGACATCCAATTTTGACCAACTTATTCGACTAAATACATATTTTTAAAACACACTAGTTATTAGGTTCCCGCGCCAGCGCGGGCCCAATGTATATTACTTCCTCCGTCTCATTTTATGTGAGGTAGTTTGATTCGCCACGGAGTTTAAAAAAGAAATGAAAACTTTTAAAATTTGTGGTCCAAAATGAATGATATAAATTTGTATGACTGTAAATTATTTCATTAAGGGTAAAATAAATATTTTATAATCAAATTGTTACTTAATATAGAAATGTGACATTCTTTTGGGACTGACTAAAAAGGAAAGTAAATAACATAAATTGGGAGTAGTTCTTTGTTTCAATTTATGTGACACCGATGAAATTTGGAGAGTTATATAATTTTTGTATGTGATTTTGTTAAATATATTTTGAAGTTGTTAATTTATTGTGATTTATAGCACTTCTTATATCATTTTCAAATAATATATATTACTCTTTCTGTTCCCTTTTTTGTGACGTAGGTATTTTTACGAAACTCAACTAAATTTCTTATATTATTCTTAAATATTTTTAGTTGTTATTTTTCTTTAATTTACGTTACTTTTTATGTTATTTTCAAACAAACTTCTTATGTTTCAATATGGAATTAAAGAGTCAATAAAATTTCTTTTATGATTTTTAATTATGTTTTTTTAATATCTTATATTATTACATTGTGATTTTAAGTACTTTTTATGTAATTTTTAAATCTAGAACAAATTAAAAGAAAAACAAGGAAAAATTTAAATGAAGAAAGTACTAAAATTTTCAAATAATCATATTTCTATATTAAAATGTTAAAAACTTTAAAACTCCACATATATGCAGAAAATCATATACGGAAGACAAAATAATTTTTAAAATATATATTAAAGCTCTTTCTAATAATATCACATATTTATTCTATTTTTCAAATAATATATATTTCTCACTCAATCTCAATTACGCAGTACATATGAAATTTCGAGAGTTAATCAAATTCTTAGTACTATTTTAAACTATATTTTAGTACTATTTATATAATTTTCAAATAATATATGTTACTACTCTATTATATTATGCAATACATGTGAAATTTCAAGAATTAACCAAAATTTTAATATTTTAAATTGATTTTTAGTACTATTTTTGTGTAAAAAGGAAAAAATTAAAATATTGTTTACATCCCTACTTTATTCGAATAGGGCGAAACGTCGCAGTGACTCAAAAATTAAACAATTGATTCAATTTTAATTTTTTTTTTAAGAAAATAAGAATTTTAAGAGAGTTGCCACCTAATTTTAGGAAAAACTAGGAAACCAATTAAAAATGTCTACGAAACCATAAGATTCTAGGTAAGGGGTTCAAGTTATTTCAAAGGGAAGGTGTTAGGCATCCTTCGAAATCCACAATTGTGGGTCCCGACTGAGTTCATTTTTTCAAATTGAGGAAGAGATAAAAATAATGTATAAATAAAACAAACATACAAGATACACAAGTAATAAAATAAAATATTATAAGAAACAACCTAGATTTGTCTATCGTCAATAATATACGATAATGAATCAAAATATTGTTCGAATAGCTTCAATGGGAAGCAGCTCCGGGTACCTGTAAAAATACCTAGTAAAAATGTTAGTAATAAGTAAATATGAATAAAAATAAATGAATTAAACAATAACTTAAAAAATAAAAATCCGTCTTATTAAAATGGGAGGCCTTGGAAATCGACGGTAATTTCTTCATCGGCCGATTTTGACATACAAAAAATATAAACATTAACTAAATTTCCGTCTTTTACAATGTAAAGGCCTCCAAAATCGACAGAGAGATTTTCTCATTGGCCATTAAACAATAAACCAAAATAATAACATAAAATTTATAACAAAACTAAAGAAATTTTGCATTCTAATAATATAATAATAATATCACACCCAACAGAGAATCTCATATATTAATGGATCATTGGTCAATTAATAAAGTGACAACAATATGATGAGATGAACAAAGCCTAACAACTAACCAAGGTAGAATGATTAAAGAACAAAAATAACAAATAAATAAATCACTGAAGCTAAAACATCCACATTAATCAACTTTTAACAATGGTAATTCAAGCATTATTTATATATAAGCTAATCATTTAAAACAACATGATTCATAAATTAAAAAAAAAAACAAAGAGTAGGTAAAACAGTAAACAACTAAAGAATAATGAAAATGACTAAAGAAAAGTAAACAATATAAAAAAGACGTAAGAGAAAATTTCCATGGGAACAACAGTAAAAGACGGAAGAATATCGAAACAATATCATATCATCACAAAACCCAATTAAAGTTGCTGGAAAATTTTAACATTTACAAAGAGTAACGGTACAACTAATACAATCCAACATGAGTAAGGAAAATATCTCTAACACCGAATAATTACTAGCCAAAAAATAATTAACAATTATTCACTATTAATATAAAACAAACTAGAAACTAAACATTCAAATAATAATCAAGTAACAGCACCAAAAGAAAATAAGAGCAGACACAACCTGACATAAAAAATATAGAATAAAATAATCTAAAACATCTTGCTGAATTTTTATTTATTTTTTTTAAACAGCAGGTAAACATAAAAAATAATAATATCCAAATCAACTAAACAAACACTAAAATAGAAAATATGCATCAACACTAATATCAGCATCTGAAAATATATACAGAGATATATAGAAATGCAAAATAAAAGAAAAAATTACCAAAGATTGCTATTTTTCGAGTGGATCTGGAAATGGGTTTTAGCTTGTCGGAGCTTTGTGGTTGTTCGCGACGTGGTTTCCTCGCTGGAGTTGTTGTTCGCTGTCCGAGTTGTTGGTTTCAGGCGGGTATTTGGATGTTTTCGCCAGAGATGGGCTTGTGGTGGATCCTTGGTCATTTTTGGGTGGAGATATGGTGGTGTTGGGAAGCTGTTGAGTTGTCTAGTAGGAAAAGAGGTGGGATTTCACCGGAATTTTGCCGGAAATGACAAAGTTAGAGTAGCCAGAAGGGGTCTTGGATCTGGTTTGGAGAAGAAGTGGGAGGGAAAAAATGGGGGTTTTAGGGCTGTCCGAGCTTGGCCGGAATCCCGTGGCGGTGGCACCGGAAAATTTATAAATAGTGAAACCCTATTGTGGATAAAAATCTTAAAGTTCTCAACCTCTCTAAAAAGTAATTCACCCCCTCCATTTAACCTAATGTGTTAGAAAAGTTCTCAACCTCTCTAAAAAATAATTCACCCCCTCCCTTTAACCTAATGTGTTAGTTTTATATGTAGAGAATTGAAAATTATCAATGGGCCCAAGTCATGGGCTCAAGGTTGTGGCCCAAAATATATGTGTAAGAAATTTTATCCACATCAAAATGAATTTCTGAACTATATTAAAAATAAACATTAAAAAATGTAATGAACGTAACTAATGACATGTAAAAAGTGTAATTTTAAGATTAACTAGGAAAAAAAATTCTAAATTTTGATAAATAAGAATAGTTATCGATAAACTTATTTAAAATTATAAAAAAAATTATCTTGAACTATTAAATAAATAAAACTTAAAAGTTATGAATTTTTGAAAATATTAGGCCAAAATTGGGCGACAACGGATGTCCCTTTCGTTGGATATGATTGATGAAAGACATCGTGGACAACGAAAATTGACGAACCCGATTTTGGCCGAACACATGACCTTTATATAAAAGTGTGATTGGAATGTGGTGGAAGTCGATTCCGGACTTGCCTCCAAAAGGTTCCACGCTGTGTTGCGTCCTTGTTGATGTAGTTTGCACCTGTGGCTCAATTGAGAATGCATCCTCTTGGATGTTCTCGAAAAACAAAGACGAAACTCATCAGCAGAGACAAAATTATAGAGAAAAGGTAGCATCTCTTACGATATGACGAATGAAGATGATCCATTGGTAGGATAACAGTGCATGTCCATCGGTATGACGAATGAAAATGATGATCCATCGGTAGGATTTTGAATGTATGTCCATCGATAGGACGAATAAAAAAAGATGATCCATCGGTAGGATCTGAACGTATGTCTATCGATAGGACGAATAAAAAAAAGATGATCCAAGATGATCCATCAGTAGGATTTTGAATGCATGTCCATCGGCAGGACGAATGAAAAAAGATGATCCATTGATAGGATTTTGAATGTATGTCCATCGATAGGACGAATAAAAAAAGATGATCCATCGGTAGGATCTGAACGTATGTCTATCGATAGGACGAATAAAAAAAAGATGATCCATCGGTAGGATCTGAATGTATGTCCATCGGTAGGACGAATAAAAATTCTTTCAACGCAAGTCTCCTCCGACTTGAACGTGGAATAGATAGGGTGCACATCCTTCACCTCCGAATAGATGCGACTTAAATGCAAATATCTTTCAACGTGAAAGTTGAATAGATAGGGTGCACATCCTTCACTTCCGAATAGATGCGACTTAAATGCAATGGCCTTCTCGGCGGATGAAAATGCAATGGCCCTCTCGGCGGATGAAAATGCAATGGCCCTCTGGGCAAATGAAAAATGCAATGGCCCTCTCGGTGAATGAAAAATACAATGGCCCTCTCGGCGAATGAAAATTTGCAATGGCCCTCTTGGCGAATGAAAAATGCAATGGCCCTCTCGGCAAATGAAAAAGCAATGGCCTTCTCGGCAAATGAAAAATACAATGGCCCTCTCGGCTGAATAGATAGGGTGCACATCCTTCACCTCCGAATAGATGCGACTTAAATGCAATGGCCTTCTCGGCGGATGAAAATGCAATGGCCCTCTTGGCAAAATAAAAATGCAATGATGGATGACCCAATGATTGTCCCCTGTAACGACGTAGAGGGCTTGATGATTATCCAACTGTAACGAAATGGATTGCTCAATGATTGTCTTGAAAGTGTTATCGCATTAATGCTTTCACCTGTTCCTGTACTTGAAAAGGAACAATTAGTAGACACAATGTCGCCCTAGCTAGCGACTTAGTCAAGAAACCTTGAGAAAATATTCTTTAAAAGAGAATGTGTACAAAATGCCTGCTCAGTTTGACACATGTGAGCAATCAACATTTTACTCTTGACCATTTTGTGTTTATTGCGACTCATGTCTTATTGGGGATTTGTACTAGGAGTTGCTGGATCACCATGACAATGCTGGAGATTTGCAAGTTGACTTTGAACTTCAATCGATGATGGATCATTTGAAGTTGACTATCAAGCTTCTGACAACACTTGTTGGAATTTTTGAGGTCTTCCTCAAAAATTCTGTCCCAGTTAGAACTTTTGGCAAATCTCAAAATGATCTCCAATATTGACTTGCTGGAGATGACACCTTTATTGTGAATTTTTGAGATATTCTCAAAAATTCTGTCCTAGTTTTTTATATAAGGAAAAAAGAAAATCACACTGGGTATATGACTGAGCCATCATGGCGCCTACATATCCTGTTGAGCCAAGAATTAGGTCAAATGTAGTTCCAATCATGTAGATGATGAATACTGCAAAAAATCTGAGGCAAAATCATCAGTAGAAAATGCACAATATGAACATAATGAAATAGGAAAATAATATTTCCCGCGATAATCAAAGTCTAAAGACAAAATATATTACATTTTTGGGACGGACAACCCAATGAAATAAAATAGGCATCTCACACTGACAAGATTATTTTTTAAAGAGTGGGTGCTTGCCCTTTTTTTTTTTTTTTTT
>NW_006239389.1:378905-381159 GCF_000226075.1 Solanum tuberosum | reverse complement strand
TTTTTTTGAAATATAAATAATATAAAAAAAAATAGTCAAATCTTGACTACAATTGGTACCAGGAGTTAGGATCGCATGTAAATATTTTTCTTTTTTTTTAACTAAGATTGAATTCAAGGTAACTCCCACAGCTTCAAGTGGTACCTCAAACATACTTAAGTATCAACAAGATTTATTCATCTTTCTTCAAACAAAGATTTTGAATTGTAACAATCCTCATGTTTAGTGCCCTCACAAAAAGAAAAGTCCTATTTCACACATATTTGAAGCATTTTATTTTAGGACATTTTTTGAAGTCCACTCATACTCACAAGAATGTTCAATGCATGTAATTGTGATACCATATGATTGGCCCTTATGTAAATCTCCACTAATGTGAGAATATTTGGAATGAGATCATGTAGGACTTGTTATTGACTTGTAATGTAGGCTTCGAGACGAGTAGGATATATATTTGGGATAAGAGTGACTTAATTCCTTCTTGAGCGTCACAGTGAATTTGTGCTCTTGATCATTGATACACCTTTAGCGTCCGATCCTCTCTATTGTCCCCATTTTTTTTTCAACTTCTTTTGTATTCTTATTTGTTGGAGCTTTTCTTCTTTCACCCCTTTGTTTTGAAGTTTTCTCCTTTTTTAATAGAGTTTTTTCCTTCTCGTCTTTCATTGACCTTGTAGGGGTGTTTTTGTCTTTCTTTTTTTCTTTCCACCTTCCTCTTTTTTTTTTCTTTTTTTTCTAGAAGTCGTTTTTTTAATTTTTTTTTTTTTATTTTTTTGCTTCCTCAACTTTGAGAGACTTTGTATCTTTTGCCTTTAGCAACTTCAAACATGGATCTTCTCTTTATAATTTGCACATTCTTGGTGCACTCAAGAAGGTTGGGTCAAGAGAGTGATAGTGCATATAAGCACTAAAAGGGGTAGTAGTTAAGATGTGGTTGTTCAAAGAAGGGCTTCAGGCTCAAAGTTGGGAAAACTAGGAATTAATGTCATTTGGTAGGTTTTGAAAGGCACAATCGGATCAAAGAAGGCTTACAATCCTTTCCCATACCAAACATTACTCAGGATTTCACCTCGAAAAACATTCAGGCCAAGTTCTAGATCAACAGTGCGATGCAATTGAATTTTGATCTAAAATCTCACCACACAATGCACATGAAATAATGAGGTCAGTTTTATTCTTATCTTGAATGCATGTAAGAGAATTTTCAAGTATCACAAAAGTATAAATGTGAGGTACCAAAAGAATCTATGGTTTACCATAAAGTCAGCCTTCTTCATCATATCGAATATTTTTACATGCTCCTAACTGCATTGGTCTCATTTGAGCTGAAGACATGACTCTTTCAATATATACAAAATGTATTTTTTTTTTAAAGAATGAATAAATACCGAACCAAGAGGGTTGCCTACGTATCTCATCAAAAATGAGAATCAGGTGTGCGTAGTTCATGCAAATATGTCTTTGAAAATATGCATAAAGTATTTGATTTTTCATTTCCTTTTTTTTTCCTTATTTTTTGAGATTTGAAAAAATAAATACCGAACCCAAGAAGGGCTGCCTACGTATCTCACCGAGATGAGAATCAGGTTTGCGTAGTTCGTTCAGAAATGACATAAAACAACTTTAGAATTTAGAAAAATTCGAAGCGATTCCTTGTATCCTCTCTAACTGTCGACCTTTGTACTACCTGTTGAATGTGGCTTTTTTTTTTTTTTTTTTTTAAAAAATTATTTTTTTTTTTTTTGGGATGTTTTTTGGAATTGTGTCTTCCAATTATTCACAAGAACCAAATATTATTATGACCATCCCCGACTGTCGTCGGAGATGGTTTTCCTGCAAAAATATTAGAAATGTGTGAAAGCAGAGCTAACATGCAAAAATAATGAAAAATAAATGAGTGTGACCTCATAATCAAAGACTCCCCTGATTTATGTTTTCGACTTGAGATTAATGTCTTGTGAAATATAAACACTTGAACTTCGCGAATCCTCTTGTCCCTTACAACTTTGGACGAACAACAACTTCTAAATTCTCATTAAATCAATTTCTCGCTTAAAAATAAGATAAACTCAAAAGATAAAAGTGTTAATTTGTATTCATAATGAATAATGCAAAATATCACAAAAAAAAATATAAAATTAATTAAACACATAAGCACTATTTTGATTGAAATTAAACTCAATTATATCACATAGCATATAAACAATTATTGCGCATCCTATACAATTATGTGACCCTTTTGTGCCAAGGGTAG
>NW_006239389.1:375322-377902 GCF_000226075.1 Solanum tuberosum | reverse complement strand
AATAATGAATAAATAACAAGTATAATATACAAATAATCAACAAAATATACAAGATATGATGAATAACATAATAAAACAATAACTCCTCAATTTGAAAAAATATACTCATAATGGTTAGAACATCTGTATCCCCAGCAGAGTCGCCATTCTGTTTACATCCCTACTTTATTCGAATAGGGCGAAACGTCGCAGTGACTCAAAAATTAAACAATTGATTCAATTTTAATTTTTTTTTAAGAAAATAAGAATTTTAAGAGAGTTGCCACCTAATTTTAGGAAAAACTAGGAAACCAATTAAAAATGTCTACGAAACCATAAGATTCTAGGTAAGGGGTTCAAGTTATTTCAAAGGGAAGGTGTTAGGCATCCTTCGAAATCCACAATTGTGGGTCCCGACTGAGTTCATTTTTTCAAATTGAGGAAGAGATAAAAATAATGTATAAATAAAACAAACATACAAGATACACAAGTAATAAAATAAAATATTATAAGAAACAACCTAGATTTGTCTATCGTCAATAATATACGATAATGAATCAAAATATTGTTCGAATAGCTTCAATGGGAAGCAGCTCCGGGTACCTGTAAAAATACCTAGTAAAAATGTTAGTAATAAATAAATATGAATAAAAATAAATGAATTAAACAATAACTTAAAAAATAAAAATCCGTCTTATTAAAATGGGAGGCCTTGGAAATCGACGGTAATTTCTTCATCGGCCGATTTTGACATACAAAAAATATAAACATTAACTAAATTTCCGTCTTTTACAATGTAAAGGCCTCCAAAATCGACAGAGAGATTTTCTCATTGGCCATTAAACAATAAACCAAAATAATAACATAAAATTTATAACAAAACTAAAGAAATTTTGCATTCTAATAATATAATAATAATATCACACCCAACAGAGAATCTCATATATTAATGGATCATTGGTCAATTAATAAAGTGACAACAATATGATGAGATGAACAAAGCCTAACAACTAACCAAGGTAGAATGATTAAAGAACAAAAATAACAAATAAATAAATCACTGAAGCTAAAACATCCACATTAATCAACTTTTAACAATGGTAATTCAAGCATTATTTATATATAAGCTAATCATTTAAAACAACATGATTCATAAATTAAAAAAAAAAACAAAGAGTAGGTAAAACAGTAAACAACTAAAGAATAATGAAAATGACTAAAGAAAAGTAAACAATATAAAAAAGACGTAAGAGAAAATTTCCATGGGAACAACAGTAAAAGACGGAAGAATATCGAAACAATATCATATCATCACAAAACCCAATTAAAGTTGCTGGAAAATTTTAACATTTACAAAGAGTAACGGTACAACTAATACAATCCAACATGAGTAAGGAAAATATCTCTAACACCGAATAATTACTAGCCAAAAAATAATTAACAATTATTCACTATTAATATAAAACAAACTAGAAACTAAACATTCAAATAATAATCAAGTAACAGCACCAAAAGAAAATAAGAGCAGACACAACCTGACATAAAAAATATAGAATAAAATAATCTAAAACATCTTGCTGAATTTTTATTTATTTTTTTTAAACAGCAGGTAAACATAAAAAATAATAATATCCAAATCAACTAAACAAACACTAAAATAGAAAATATGCATCAACACTAATATCAGCATCTGAAAATATATACAGAGATATATAGAAATGCAAAATAAAAGAAAAAATTACCAAAGATTGCTATTTTTCGAGTGGATCTGGAAATGGGTTTTAGCTTGTCGGAGCTTTGTGGTTGTTCGCGACGTGGTTTCCTCGCTGGAGTTGTTGTTCGCTGTCCGAGTTGTTGGTTTCAGGCGGGTATTTGGATGTTTTCGCCAGAGATGGGCTTGTGGTGGATCCTTGGTCATTTTTGGGTGGAGATATGGTGGTGTTGGGAAGCTGTTGAGTTGTCTAGTAGGAAAAGAGGTGGGATTTCACCGGAATTTTGCCGGAAATGACAAAGTTAGAGTAGCCAGAAGGGGTCTTGGATCTGGTTTGGAGAAGAAGTGGGAGGGAAAAAATGGGGGTTTTAGGGCTGTCCGAGCTTGGCCGGAATCCCGTGGCGGTGGCACCGGAAAATTTATAAATAGTGAAACCCTATTGTGGATAAAAATCTTAAAGTTCTCAACCTCTCTAAAAAGTAATTCACCCCCTCCATTTAACCTAATGTGTTAGTTTTATATGTAGAGAATTGAAAATTATCAATGGGCCCAAGTCATGGGCTCAAGGTTGTGGCCCAAAATATATGTGGTAAGAAATTTTATCCACATCGAAATGAATTTCTGAACTATATTAAAAATAAATATTAAAAGATGTAATGAACGTAACTAATGACATGTAAAAAGTGTAATTTTAAGATTAACTAGGAAAAAAAATTCTAAATTTTGATAAATAAGAATAGTTATCGATAAACTTATTTAAAATTATAAAAAAAATTATCTTGAACTATTAAATAAATAAAACTTAAAAGTTATGAATTTTTGAAAATATTAGGCCAAAATTGGGTGTCAACAGCTGTCCCTTTCGTTGGATATGATTGATGAAAGAAATC